>NW_022111379.1:25431091-25436532 GCF_000313985.2 Echinops telfairi
TCGATTGGCCATTTTGAATCAGTAAATCATATGGTTTACTATCAAGAATGACACATTAATCATCAAAAAGAATATTTCAAGATATACTTTGAAATGCAATACTGGCTATGATAGTATAATATCTGTCCACACTTAACAAGATCCAATCAATACAATTATTTTTCAAATTTATGTACCAATCACTAAAGCTAGTGATGCAGATATTAAAGAATTCTACCAACATCTTCAGCCTGAAATTGCTTAGACATAAAATCAAAATACATTGATAATTCCTGGCAAAAGAATTGCAAAAGTTGGGATAAAGAGGAAAAAACAGTGGTTGGAAAATATGGTCCTGGTGATCGAAATGAAGCTTGAAGTTGAATGATAAAATGTTGCATAACCAATGATTTCTCCATAGCAAATACCTTCTTTCAACAACACAAAAAGTGACTATTTTGACTTTTCCAGATGGAATACACAGAAATCAAATTGACTATATTTGTGGGAAGAGACAATGGAGAAGCTCAATATCAGCAGCTAAAATGGGTGGAGAGACAGGCTGTATCACAGACCATCAATTGCTCATATGTACGTTCAGGCTGACGATGAAAAAGATTAAAACAAGTCCACAAGAGCCAAAATACAGCCTGGAGCACATCCCTTCTGAAATTCAAGACAATTTCAGTAGATATGATACACTGGACCCTAATAAGTGACCTTAGGAGCTATGGAAGGGCATTAAGAACAGCATTATTGAAGAAAGGGAAAGTGAAAGGTCATTAAAGAGACAGAAAAGAAAGAAAAAAAATCAAGGTGGATGCCAAAATATACTCTGAAGTTTGCTCTTAATTGTAGAGTAGCTAAAGCAAATGGGGGAAAGTGATGTATTCAAAGAGCTTAACAGAACAATTCAGAAGGCAGCTTGAGAAGATGAAATAAAATGTTGTAATAAAATGTTATAACCGTGAAAGGACAGAATTAGAAAAACAAAACCAAAGCACATGCTCAGCATATCTTAAAAGGAAAAAAACTCAGGGGGGGAAATCCAGCCTGAAGGGTTCTATGAGAAAAGTGTTGAATGATGCTGAAAGCACACAAAGAAAAAGGAAGAAAATTCAGAGGCATTTTACCGAAATTAATTAGTTGATATTCATCCATTCATTTAGGTAGCATATGAGCAAGAACCAATGGTATTGAAGGAAGTAGTCCAAACTGCACTGAAAGCATTAGCCAAAACGAGGTTCCAGGGATTGATGGAATACTAATAAAATGTTTCAAGAAGCTGAAGAAGCACTGGAGGCACTCTCTAAATCAAGAAACTTGGAAGTCAGCTACTCCAACAACTGACTGGAAGAGATTCATATTTGTACTCATTCCATAAAAAGGTGACCCAACAGAATGCTCAAATTATACAACAATATCATTGATATAACATGCAAGTAAAATTTTGCTGAAGATAATCTAACGAGGCTTGGCCTGGATTCAGAAGAGGGAATGGATTGCTGATGTCAGATAGATCCTGCTGGAAAGCAGAGACTATAGAAATATGTTGTTATATGCTGTATTGACTAAGAAAGAACATTCAATTATGTGGATCATAACAAATGATGACTGGTTTTGAAAAGTATGAGAATTCCAAAACACTTCATTGTTGGTACTAATGTGCCTTCCACACCATCTCTTCATGCTGTTAGCTTTCAGCCCTCAAACTTGGCCCCACGCATGGAATCTTTCAACCCCATCTTCATGAAGAACAAGTCAAACGGAACTCTCTTTACTGCGTAAAGGACTAGAAGAACTATGAGCAACACAAAGAAAACAACTACCAGAAGAACGTGGATCCCGGAGAATGAGGTTCTTGTAGAAAAGGCAGACCAAATGCGCTGAAAATCAGTGGCTCAACAAAGCTGAGAAATTTGAACATGAAAATATAAATAAATAAGAATGAAAAAGCAGACACATACATAGCAGTATGCAATTTTTTCATAAGTTAAATGTTATTGAATGGGGAAAAGATAATATTGTTTACATATGGCCAAAAAAGTTGTGTGTTTTTTTTAAGTGGAGCATACGTTTTATATCACATCATACACAAACTTAACTCACTGTGCATCATATATTATAAAAGTCTCAAGAAGAATACAGGATAAAGTGTTACTTGCATGTTATATCAATGATATTGTTTTATATTTTGAATATGCTGTTGGGTCGCCTTGCTTTGGAATGGGTACAACATGGATTTCTTCCGGTCAGTCGGCTGGGTACATGTCTTCCCAATTTCCTGGTGTAGATGAGTGAGTGAATGCTTCCAGTGCTTCGTCAGCTTGCTGAAACATTTCAATTGGTATTTTATCAATCCTGGAGCCTTGTTTTTGTCTAATGCTTTCAGTTTAGTTTAGACTTTTTTCTTCAGTACCATTGATTCTTGCTTGTATGGAATGTCTTGAGTACAGTGACTGTATGTATTTTTCCCATTTTCTTCTTATGCTGCCTGCATCATTCAATATTTTGCCCATAGAATGTTTTAATATTGCAACCCAAGACTTGAATTTTTTTCTTGAGTTATTTCAGGTGCCGATATATGGAGCATATATCTTCTTTTTTGATAATTCTTGGTCTTTGCACAAAGTCATTATAAGAGTTTACTGTATTCTCAAGCTGCTCTCAAACAAGTTTTCTGTTCAATTCTTTTGACTTCATTATTTCTCCATTTGCCATAGATACTCTATGATGAAAAGTAAGTTTCAAAGTCTCTTCTGGCATCCATTGTGAGTTTTTCATTCTTTCCTGTCTTTTAAATGACCTTTTACTTCCTTAATGTGTGATTTTCTTGATGTCATCCTACAGTTTATCAGATAGTCTGTCATTAATGCTCAATACACCAAATCTGCTCTTGAGATGCTCTTGAAGTTCAGATGGGATATGCTCAAGGTTGTATTTTGCCTCTTGTGGACTTGTTTTAATTTTCTTCAGCTTCCTCTGAACTTAATATGAACAATTGATGGTTTGTTCCACAGTCAGCCACTTGCCTGGTTTTAGCTACTGATAATTAGCTTCTCCCTTGCCTCTTCTCACAGATGTTGTCAATTTTATTTCTGCATATTCCATTTGCCCATGCGTACAGTCACCTTTTCACTTGTTGAAAAAAATGTTTGCTATAAAGCCATTGGTTTTTTCAAAATACTATCAGGTGATCTCCAGCTTCATTTCTGTCACCAAATTTGTGTTTCTAACTACTGTTCCTGACTCCTTTTTACTACTTTTGCATTCCAATGAACAATAAGTGTCAATCCATCTGGATTCCATGTTTTATCAACTTCTGACTGAAATTCTTGATAGAATGCTTCAGTCTCTTTGTCACTAGCTTTTGAGGCTGGTGCATAAATTTGAATAATAGTTGTATTGATTAGATTTCCTTGACAGAATTATACTTCAAGATAGATCTTGAAATGTCATTTTTATAATAAATGCTACACCATTTTTCTTAATTTTGTCATTGCCAGCATAGTGAACTATGCATTTTTCTGATTCAAAGTGGCCAGTACCAATTCATTTCAGCACCTAATGCCTAGGATATGGATCTGTGTGCATTGATTTTCATCTTTGACAATTTCTCACTTTAAAGATTCATATGTTTGCAGATTCTAAGTTCTGATCATTAGTAGAGTTTTGCAGTTGTTTCCTTGAAAAGGCAGGTTTTCCTCAGTCGTATTTGACTACTTTTGAGCCAGGTGTACTCATTTTCTCACACACTTTCTGACAATGATCTGCCTCATTTCATTACATCTTAAACATTTGACAGTGTTTTGATGCCATGCATTGTTTTTCAGCAGCTAATTCCTCCAATGTCTATAGACTATTCTTTCTTCATAGTCTATTTTTAGTCTGGAAGTCCTGCTAAAACCTATTCCCTTGTGTGATCTTGCTCGCATTTGAAATATCAGTGTCATCGTTTCCAGAATCACAGCAACATACAAGCCACCACAGTATTACGATTACAGGCAAGTGGTGGAAAACAAAATGAGACCATTTAAAATATTATTATGAGGAAAAGAAATCAGCCATAAAACCTGCATGCTATATGATCTTATTTTTAGGAATCTACAGTAAAATCAATATAACTGATAGAATTATGGAGGGGGTTGCAGATTAAAGAAATAGAGATACAAGGTAGCTTTTTGAGGTAGGAAACATGTTGTATATTTTAGTTGTGCTTATGTTTTCCCTGATGCTTAACTTGTCCTAATGATCATAATGCATATTTTGAATGGGTCTATTGTATTTCATATTAATTATATCTTAATATATTGAGTTTAATATTGGATCTGGAAGAAAATAATTTCTCATTTTTATGTTTTCTTGCGTATCTTTGAATGATTCATATTCATAGTGCTTTATGTAACAGAGCCGAACTGTTCCCAGGGATTTCTTGGCTGTGATTTTTAGTTGTGCTTATGCAAAACTTGTATAAAGACCCCAGGGGTAGACATTCAGATCGAACAAGGAGCTATTTACATGGCTTAAAACCTGGAAGTTGTGTGTTGGGGTGTATCCCTCCATTATAAGTATTAAATTAGAATGCTGGGCAAGTATTCTAAAAAAGCTTGTCTACCTGAAGAACAGAGAATTAGTCCCGGTGGAGGGCTGAATAACAACCTACAACGTGCAGAGAACAAAAGAGGATTTTCTAGAAGAAGATTTTGAAAGCCAAGATGAATTGAAGCACTTACTGTTACATAACAAAGACTACAATCTACAGGATAAACTACAACTCAATGGAAAGAAAAAGTAAATCCTTTAAACTGGTCCTATAAACAGCATAATGCAAATGGAGAAAATATTGAAGTTGTCGAGAATTTCATTTGACTTGAATCCATAAACAATACTGATGGAAGCCGTCAGTAGTCAAGAAATCAAATGACACATTGCCTTCGGGCAGATATACTAAAATCATTTTATTTTGAAGACTAAAGTGCAATTGATCCAACTGATGGTATTTTCAATCTTCTCATATGCATGTGAGAGTTGGACAATAAATCAGGAAGATTAAATAAATATTTATGTAATTGAATTATGATGGTGGTGAAGATTTTGAAAGTATCATTGATTACCAGAAGAACAAATTAAGTCTTGGAGGAAATATAGCCAGAATGTGCCTTAGAAGCAAAGATGGGGAGAATTGTTTCTCAAGCACTTTATACATGTTATCAGGAAGCACAGTTTTGATGCATTTTGATGCATTTGATGTCATTGCGATCCTTTAAAGAATATTGAAAGTCCCATGGGCTGCCAAAAGAACAAAGAAATCTTTCCTGGTAGAAGTACAGCCAGAAGACTTTTTAGAGGCAAGGATGGGAAGACTTCATCTCACATGCTTTGAACATATTGTCAAGAGAGATCAGTTGCTGGAGAAGGACCTTATACTAGGTAAAGTGGACGGGCAGTGAAAAGAAGGCAGG
>NW_022111379.1:25438116-25439667 GCF_000313985.2 Echinops telfairi
TTTAATAGCCAGGCACCATCTACCCTCTTCACATTTGCTTCTGCACCTGTTTTGTCTTCAGTGATTGTGTCGAAGAGTGAACATCTCAGACTGCCGATTGGTTAGAACAAAGTGTTCTTGTATTGAGGGAGGGTATGAGTAGAGGCCCAAAGTCCATCCCCTACCTCAGTGTATTACCTTATAAATATATGTACATGGGCCACCTCTATTTTTGTGGACTAATGTATTTACATATGTACACCACTATGTTATACCTCTATCCATTGTCTTGCTTCCTCGGTCCTTCCTCTGTTTCCTTTTACCTTTCTTGCCCCATTGCCTCTTTCCCCTTATTTCTGTCTCTTGGTACCTCCTCTTAGCTAGATTGCTGTTGCTTCGACAACCCCCCACCTCAGATCCCTATCTCCTTCTTATTGACTGCTGGCCCCAACCAGAGCCAAACTGACCCCTATCCCTGGAAGTGTTTGTGGCGGAGAGCAGCATTGAACCTACAGGTTGGGGAGAGGGTCCGGCATGCCACACCCACTCGGAGACAGGCCAGGAGGGAGGAAGAGAAAGAGAGCTGGACTGGACCCCACGCTTTTACACCAGGCTTGGAGGATGACATCCCTGGGGGGAGCTAATGGGACACAGAGGGGACTGGGCAACCAACAACAGCGCGTGTCATGCTGTCCCCTTCCTGGAGCAGCCTGCAGCACAGGACATTTCTGGGGTCACATGGTGGGGAGGCAGCGCAGTCTGAACCCCCCAAAAACGGAACGAATCAAGAAGAGAGCACACCAGATCAGCAGCTGGAGCAAGGCAGAGCTAAGAAGCCCCTGAGGAGCCCCTAAGGAGGCGATCCAGGCCGGGAGGCACAGCTCCTGGACAGTCATGAAGGCCAGCAAACACACCCAGGATTTTTGTATACTTCTTCTCTCTTTTTATTTTATTTTTAATTTTAATTTTTTCTTATTCATTTATCATTTTCATTTTAAAAAAAATCAGTTTGGGCTATGTCATGGTCGGTGTACCTACCTATGTAGGATAGGCATGAGGGAGGCATGCCCGAGGCAAGAGCAGCGGGACCAATGGTCCCAGGGAGACCTGGGAGGTGGGGGAGGTGGGGGAAGTGACGGTGAGCAGGCTTCGCCATGGACAGGGGGATCAACTGGGGTGTTAGAGTCAATAATAGCTTTTATTTTTGTTAGGAGTTATTAGGTCAATTCTGACACACAGTGACCCCATGTGACAGAGTCAAACTGACTCGAAGGGTTTTCTAGGCTTTAATCTTTACAGTAGTCTGTGTCTATACAGATTCCAGCCTCAAAAACAGTATAGGGGAGTTCTGTATACACACGGTCACTGTGTGTTAGAATCAACTAGAAAGTAAAGGATTTGGTTTTAATTTTAATGTTTACTGAAGTGGACCTCCAGGAGCATCTAGATGTGTTTGAATCACAAACCTTCCTGCTTGCAGCTAAATATTGAACAATGGAACCACCAAGATCTCTATAATAAATTGTTACTAAATTACAATATTCTCACAAGCATTGGTAAATTATTAATATA
>NW_022111379.1:25440492-25442549 GCF_000313985.2 Echinops telfairi
CATAAGCTCTGAAACTCAGACTCATGATCTACCTACTGGAAGGAGTCTCTCCTGGTTCAGCCCTCCCACAATAGAGCTTCCAAATGATCCTGGTTTTTGTCTTCTAGTTGTCAGTGTGGTTTTTAATATTCAATGTGCTGCTCAACCTCTCTCCCTTAGAGTGACTCTTGAGAGAGAGAAAAAGTATATATCCTCCAGAATTTATGCCTGTGGGCTTCTGTTGTCAGCTGAAGGTGGGATGGCAGAACTATATTGTAAGGCTACCAAACATCCAATCAATTGTCTTACAATATTCAAGTCTACTATCTTCACATCCAACCCTTCCAAGTCAGTTGGATGCTCCACTATCTCTAGGTACTTTTGTACCCTCACTCTTACTTAAATACCTAAAATATATTGACCCAATTTTAAAACAACTACATAACCACAGTTGTTAAACAGCCTAATACTAGTACAGTGATAGAGACGTAGGCCAATGGAACAGAACAGAGAACTCAGAAATGCATCCACCTCAAGAGAATTGACCTTTGACAAAGGGTCAACCACCCTTAAATGGTAAAGATAGAGAGTCTCTTCAACAAATGATACTGGAAAAATTGGATTTCCTGCAGAAGAATGGACAGCACCCATACCTCAAGCCATGTACAAAAATGAATGTAAGATAGGTCAAAGAACTAAATGTAAAATTCATCAGTGAGAAAATAGGGAATAATTTAATGACCCTACTGTAAGATGAAATATAATGAAGGAAACACATAAGATGACAAAAATAGATTTGGGCCGACTAAAGATAAAATGCTTAAGTGCATCAAAAGATATCATCAAGAAAGTAAAAGACAGCCCAGGAAGTGGAGGAAATTTTTGACAACCTGAGAAGTAGGGTAAAAATAGTTAAGGAAATAATCTCTGAAATCAATATGAAACTACAACACTTCCATAAGAAAAAGACAAGCAACCCAATTTAAAAGTGGGTAAATGACATAAGCAGATAGTTCACCAAGATGCCATCTAAGAGCCAATCAAACTTGAAGAAATGTTCATTATCAGTAGCTGTCTGAGAGATGCAAATAAAAACAATAATGAGCTGTTTTACATCAGAATTGACTGCAAATTAAAACAAGCACAGAAATTAAAAACTAAGTGGAGGGATGTGAGTACTCACACACTACAGGTAGAACTGTCATATGCACCATTACTGTGGACAGTGATATGGGACCACCTCAAAATGCTGGGAATAGGAATTCTATGTGATCCAGCAATCCCTCTCCTGACTCATAGTGACACTGTAGGATAGACCAAAACCCCTCCATAGAACTTCCTAGGCTGTGGTCTGCACAGAAGCAGCCTGCTGTGGTTTTCTCCCTCAGAGCTGCTGGTCGGCTTCAATTGCTAACATTTCAGTTCCAGGCTAATACTTGACTGAGAGCGCCACCAGGGGTCCTTCCTAACAAATTGATCCTAGGCAAATTACACAGTCCTACATAAACATCTATTCATTTTCTTTATATGTCTATTTCCTGTCTACTTCCTTATGTGTAACAACAATAAAAATTTAAAATAATATCTATTGGAACAATAATGATTATAATTTTCCTTTTGAGTCCTTGGGGATCCTTATTACATGTAAAGTAACGTGCACTGTACCTGAGACATAAGAACTCTAAGTGACAATTATGGTTATGAACTTGCCTTGTAATTCATCTCAGAATGTCTAATATGCTCATTTTTATATCCGTATGTCTACTTTAGAATGTCATTTTTAAGAAATTTCTGCTCCATTAACTGCTTCCTTGATACATTTCATGCTTAAAGTACACAGTAAAGAGAGAAATGGAGATAGTAGAAGTATTTTACAATTACATTGTCCAGTGAATAAACAACCATTAGAAGATGGGAATTCACTGATGTTTTTATTCTGTGAAAAATAAGGGTCAAAAATAGGGCCTCAAATTCATGTATTTACATTGAACTTTTGCTTTTAATTTGTATTTTGACCCCAAGATACACTGAATCAAACTTCATATTTTGACATGATTTACCTAAAATCACTTGATGAT
>NW_022111379.1:25443792-25445079 GCF_000313985.2 Echinops telfairi
GAATGTTTCATTGGTGGTATACTGCACCCTAAGTGGCTCATCTCTTCCTTGTGACCCTTCTGTAAGGCAATGTCCAATTGTCTACAGATATGCTTTGGGTCTCCCCTCTGTGGTTACACAGGCTGGTGTGCTTCTTCCATGTGGGTGGTGTTGCTTCTCAGTTAGATAGCCGCTTATTTATCTTCAAGACTTTTAAGACGCCAGATGCTATATTTTGATAGCTGGCACCATCAGCTTTTTTCACCACATTTGTTTACGCACCCATTTTATCTTCAGCAATCATCAGGAAAAGTGAGCATCACAGTAGGTCTAGTTATTAGAACAAAGTGTTCTTGCATTGAAGGAGTACTTGAGAAGAGGTCTAATGTCCATCTGCTACCTTAATTCTTAACATATAAATATAAGTACATAGATCTATTTCCCTATCATTATATATAAATATATTTACATATGTGCATGCCTGTATTTACACCTCTATAAATGTCCTGTGCCTCCTAGTTATTTCCTCTATTTCCTTTTACTTTTCTCTTGTCCCACTATCATGTTCAGCCTTCATTTCGGTTTCAGTAATTCCTCACAGTTACATTTCCCTTGATTAAGCCCCACTAGGCATCCTACGCTTACCTCTCCATTGATTGTTCCTTTTTCCTTCATTGGTCACACCTCCTTCCTTTCTCCCCTTCCCCCTCTCCCATGTTCCCCCCAAACCATCAATCCAGTTGTTTTCTACTCCGAATTGTTGATCCCACCTATCTTATCTAGATAGACATTCAGAGACAATAATAAATGCAAAAACAAGGAAAAGCCAAGCAAAATGACAAAGAAAGACAAAACAAACCAAAGAAATCCTAACAAAATAACAACAACAAAAAGAAAGTCAATGACAAAAAAAGGAAAAGCCTATAAATAGTTTCAGGTCTGTTTTTGCCCTTTAGGAGTGTTTTCCAATTGAGCCTGATTGGGTGCCACACTAGCCAAAGTCCCTTTTTTTGTATTCCCCAGGGACTTCATTGCTTTGCAACCCTTGCTGCTCTGTTGCATGACCTTTATGTTTTACCCCAGGATTATTACTTTTTTGAAGCAAGAATATACCTCAAAGAAAACAAAATAAATAAAAAAGTAATGTCTGAATTTTGTAGCTTATCTTTACATTTATTTTTACAGTATTCCTAAGGGCATTTCAATGGAAGAAAAACAATTATTTTGTACTTTAAAAAATCAAGCATTTTGGAAACAACAAAGCCCACCGAGAAGAAGCACACAGCCTGTGCGAACACGAGGTGTTGA
>NW_022111379.1:25446234-25451530 GCF_000313985.2 Echinops telfairi
ACTCACAAATATTTTGAGACAATGACAGAGCAATGAAGAAGGTTAAATTCTCACTATCATAAAGTCACCTGACATAGAGGCATAGAGGGATCCTATAGGAGAGGAAAGAACTGCCTCTGAGGATTTCCAAGACTTTATCTCTCTCTCTCTCTCTCTTTCTCTCTCTCTCTCTCTCTCTCTCTCTCTTTTCCAAACTATTTTTCTATTTTTTAGGAGTTAATCCAGACATCATACCATTCCATAGTTCAATCACATCAAGAGGTATTGTACAATTGCTAACAAAAGGAGTTTCAAGCATTTTCTTTCTTATTGAACTTCTTGATATCAGCTCCTCCTATCCCCCTACCTTCCTCACCAACTCCCCGGGACCCCTCATTCTAGTTATTTGTATATTGGTTATCTCTATTCTGGGTTTCATCTACTGGAAAACAGAAAAACACATAACAAAAATTCAAGATGATGACAAAATACAGCTGAGATAAACTCCAGTATTTAAAAAAAACAAAACAAGAAAATATTAACAAGAAAACAAAACAAGTACAGCATGTATCAAACAGGAGATCAGATGAAAAGGTTTTAACTATTCAAGTCAGGTTTCTCATTTTAATCTACTCCATATGTGTCTCCAATACTCTCTTTCTGACAAGCAGGATATTTCCATCCTTCAGTTACAGTTAAAGGGAAATCACTGGATGCTTATTCTCTGTAGATCCTGCAAATGCATTTTGGGCTTCCACTTACATTCATGGCCTTCTGCACATTCGGCTCTCACAATTTAAGCTCAGATGCTATTCCAGCCTTCAGATATGGATTATATCATTTACAATTCTTGGATCATGGATGTTGGTGGTACTAATTTTTAAAACACTATTGAGAGAGGGGAGAGGGAAACTGAACAAGTGTCGGGTAACTACATATGACAATACCTGTATTATTCTCTTGTACAGAGAATAGGAGTTGGAGGTCAACCAAAACTTAAAATAATATTCACTGACAATAACAGTCACAGGGCTGATAGAGTAATACATATCTTAATACAGCAAGCAGGGCTTTGAAATACTGTAGTAAGTAACTGTTAGTCTGTCTACTGACAGTTCAATGTGCTTGGCATAGCTTCCTTCTGCTTCTGTACGCACCAGGAAATTTCAGTCTTAAATCCTCAAGTTAAGGTATGTTTGAAGTAGAGTCCAGTTCATCTAGTGGGGTTTTCAGGATTCAATGTCCCAGTGTTTGAAGGCACAAGTGCTGTATACCCCAGGGGGTATACAGAAACTTGGACCGCATGTGGCTTATTCGCTGCATATTAGCAGCCATACTCACCCCTGTGGGGCTTAAAGTATTGTTATTCTTTTCCCCGCAACTAGTAAGATGGTTCTCCTCCTTTTTCTACCAACAGACTTGCGCATGTCTTCTCTCGGATCTGTAGGCACCCTTTCCCCTCTCCTGACTTGACTTTTCCATCAGTAAACCGCATCACTCTGGAAGGAATGGCTGCCAGTCCCGGGGACCTCGTCATACCTTTGCTTGGCAGAAACTAAGCAGTCATCCTCCCCTCGTCCTCTCTCAAAAACCTGATCCCAGCTGATGTGAGGACCCCGCCACCAGAGTGACCTCCAAGGTAAACACATAGAAAGGATGGGGCATGGCTCGTTGGCACCAGTCAGACTCCCTACCAAACTGCTTGGCAGTCCTGGCCAGCAGACTGGATGGCCTACAGTCCTGATGCTCATTCCTGCCGCAGTGGACTCAGACAGTATTTGTCCTTTTGTGATTGACAGATCCCTCTGTGCCGCGGGCGTGTTTCATCACTGTCTTTTTAGGGATACATAGAATTCCATTGTGTGTATATATCAAAGTTTTAAAATCCATTCTTTTATTGATGGGGCTTTGGGCTGTTTCCAATTTTTTGCTATTGTGAACTATGTTGCAATGAATATGAAAGATAATACATAAGTTTGTGATCTGTCTCTTAATATGTTGGGATATATGCCAAATAATGATATTGCTGGGCCGTGTGGTAGTTCTCTTGCTTGCTGTTTTCAGAATTGCCATAATGCTTTCCACAGTGTTTGATGTACGGATTTACAAGGTCACCAGCAGTGACCTTGTAAGAGTTCTAATCTCTGCACAACCTTTCCACCATGTGTTGTTATCTGGTTTTTTGTTTTTTGTTAATTTTTATTGGGCTAAGTTGTGGGTGTTAGATGGTGTCTTATTAGTGTTTTGACTTGCACTTCCCAGAGGGTTAGTGAATGAGAGCATTTTTTCAGTGCTTATTAGCCATTCAGGTGTCATCAGTTGTAAATTGTCTATTCAGGTCCTTTGCCTACCTTTTAAGATGGTTATTTGTGTTTTGTTTTTCTTTTTTTAGGACTGCAATATTCTGTAGATTTTAGTAATTAGTACTTTGTCTGTCACTGCTAAATAACTTTTCCCAATCTGTGGGCCCTTGTTTTACTCTTTTGATTAAACCCTTTCATGTGCAGAAGTGTTTTATTTTTAATAGATCTCATTTATCTATTTTGTCTTCCACTGTGTGTCTTTCCTTTCATATACATATAAATCGTTATTGGGAGCTCTTAGAGACATCAAACATTCCATAGGTAATCACATCAAGCAGTATTGTACAATTGCTACCACAGTCAGTTTCAAAACATGTTCCTTCTTATTGAACTCCCTGATATCAGCTCTCCTACATCACCTTCATTCCCCACTCTCCCCTGCCGGAAACTTTGTATATTTATTTATTTGTTTAGCCACATCTTACACCATTCAATATATCCTTTCACATACAATTCTGTTGTTCGCTCCCCTCTAGTGGGATTATACAGTCTTCAATGCTATCAGCTCCTCCTGAACAAATGCAAATCTAGTATGATTAATGCGGTAAAAAAATAAAAATAATAATAGTAAGGGAGGAAGCATTAAAGAACTAGATGATAGTTATGTGTTTTATCAGTGCTATACCGCACCCTGGATTTATCATCCCTTCCATGTGGAACTTCTGAGAGGGACTGCCCAATTATCTTGCAGATGTGTATTGGGTCTCCACTACACCCACCACTTCACGTCAGTTTGGTTGCCTGTTTTGAACTCCTGACAACTTTTCCTACCGATCTCAAGATCACACAGGCTGGTGTGCTTCTTCGTGTGGGCTTTGTCACTTCCCTGCTAGATGGCTGCTTGTTTGACTACAAGCCACTAAGTTCACAGACACTATTTTTTTTAGTAGTGAGGCACCATCAGCTTTCTTCACATTTGCATATGCACCAATTTTGTCTTTAGTGACCATTTCAGGACGTTGAGTATCATACAGTGCCACATTATTAGAAGAAACTGTTCTTATACTTAAGTAAGACTTAATAATGGCCCAAAGTCCATCTTCTTTCTTTATATATTTGCATTTATGTACATTTAAATAAATATACATATATTTAAATATGTATATGTTTACATATATACATATATATTTTTTGTTTCATTCTTTTTCTTTCATTGTTTTCTTTTTCTTTTTTAATCCTGCCACACTGCCACATGTTTATCCATTGTTCACCTCTCAGATGCAATTCTGCTGATCAAACACAACCAGAAAAGCTACATGCCCCTCATCGTCAATTTTAAAAACCTTAAAATGTTCCTGTACCCATCATTATTGACTCACAGCTCTCCTACTCACACTTCCTCCTCTCCCATGCCACCAGAAACTGTCAGTCCAGTCACTGTCTCCATAAGATTGCCTATATTGTATAGATAAACACACATACACACAACAAAAAGAACATACACATAGTGTCACCAATCTGTCAGGGATCCTGACACAAAGCAGATACATATCTCTCTGTTAAATAGAGAGACAGACATGTTATAATCCATCAGTCTAGTCCCCTTTTCTTTCAGGGTTCCATATCCTGGATCCTGCTTCCCTAACAACACATATACCCTTTTGGTCTTCAGCATTCATGGCCAAGAGGCATGCGTCATAAAAACTCCATCCACATTCCTGAAGTCAGGTATAGAGTGATGTGTTAGGCCAGGTTGACTAGAGAAACAAATTCATTAATACTCATATATGTGTAAGAGAGAATTTTATGTCAAGAAGGAATTATGCATCAATAAAACATCCTAGCCCAGTCCAGATCAAGTCCATAAGTTTGATATTAGCTCATAAGTCAGATATTAGCCCATTAATTTCTCTTCAGACTCACACAAACACACAATGATGCTGAATGCAGGAAGATCAAAGGCCAGTGGGTACAATGGCAGTGGACTCATCTCCAGGGCTCTGGCTGCCATCAGTGTGGCTCCATGTGGCTTGTCAACAGGAATGTGTAGCAGAGAGAAAGTGTGTTTCACCTCTAGGGAGGAAAACCAGAGTTCCTAGAATGCTCACAAGAAGGCCATGCCCACACAGAGGTACCATTAACTATGACCTGATTGAAAGGCCAGACCCCTATCCCTTTGCTCAAATTGGCAGGAGTGATGTAACTGCCACAAGCAGTCTAGTGCCACCCCCTTATACCTTTAGACTTTCATTGTGGCTCCCGTGTGAGTCACCCCCAACCAGTTCAGATCGGGTGCCAAGTGCTGCCCCTCAATTCAAAAGTCTACAATCGGGATTTCTAGGGGACTATGTGGCTTCACTCCCATCACTGGTGTGTTGCACTCCCCTAGTGGTTGGCCCCCTTAGGGGAAGTTCAGACTAGCCGTTCTGGGCATCTTCAGGGCTGTCCTCTGTAGCGCCATCATCTAGGGAGAGGACGCCAAGTCTCAATATGAGGCCAGCCCTGGAAATGAACTGATCCAAGCAGGAATATTGCCCTCAAGTATTGGCACACCGGAATGAGGTCTACTCTTGTTTTCCCGCTCCTGTGGAGATATAAACAATACCCACCCCCTTGGGTGGGTTAGTGCCCTGACCCCCCATTGCCATTGTTTTACTTCCCCCACCCCTATGGCCATAAAGGTATATGACAGGTGGGGGAGGGGGTTGCCTTTCAACATGGGTGCTATCTGCATTTGTTTTCGATGACATATGAATCACTGGGTTTGGTCTGGCTCATGCCAGAGGATGTGGTCCTCAGGCCAGGAAGTGTGTATTGTGTACATTTCCCCTTACCCCCGTTCTGCAGTTTTAACTTACATAAGTGGGCTCTGTTGTACTTGACCTTTTGTGCTTGACTAACTTCACTCAGCATAATATCCTCCAACACTTCCCATGATATGAGAAGTTTCATCTTTTCATCATTTTTTAGGGATGTGCAGGATTCCATTGTATGTGTGTACCAGAGGTTTTTTT
>NW_022111379.1:25452565-25456465 GCF_000313985.2 Echinops telfairi
GGTTCTGGATGTGGTAGTTAAACAATTTCATGTCAACTTGATAAAAGAATGATGGGGTAGAGTCTAGCCTGTCAATCTAATCACAGCCTGCTGATCCCCCCTTTGTGCACATGGCCTTCTCATGACACTTCTGGGAACTTCTTCCCCCTTGATTCTGCCATCGGAAGAGGCAGGCTACCCACTCTATCATTGCTTCACATTTCTGTTGACAAGCCACCTGGTACACACGGATGGCAGGCTCAGCCCCTGAGATCCGTCCACTACCACTGAATCTGCAGAACTTTCCACCCACCAGCCTGTCATGTTCCTGCATTTGGCATCATTGCATGGACTGCATGAGTCTGAAGAGAAATTCATGGGCTTATGGGCTAATAAATTCATAGGACTTATGGGCTAATATCAAACTATAGACTTGATTTGGATTGGGCTGGGGTGTTTTATTGTTGCCTAATTACTTCTTGATAATAAGTTCTCTGTTACACATATATGAGTGTCAAAGAATCTCTAGTCAACCCAGAGTAACACATTGGGCTTCTTCCCTTTCCATGTGAAGTTTGTAGTCGGTTTTTCCATTTCTTTGAAAAATGATGCTGGTATTTGTTGTGAGATTGCATTGAACCTATTTAGTGCCTTAGGTAGGATTGATATCTTGATAATACTGAGTCTTCTGATCACAAGCATGGGACACTTTTCCATTTTTCAAGTTCCCTTTTGGTTTCTAATAATAATGTTCTGTAGTTTTCTTCATATAGATCTATTGGTTTTTGGTTAGGTATATGCCTAGATATTTCAATTTATGCTTGGCTATTGTGAAGGGTACTACCTTCTTGATCTCTTTTTCTGTAATGCCATCATTTGTATATACCAATTCAAATGACTTCTGCTTATTGATCTTGTATCCTGCTACTCTGTCATATTTCCCTATCACCTCCAGTTCTCTTATTGGGTGTCTTTGGGCATATCAATATATAAAATCATATCTTCTGCAAATAATAATAATTTCAATTATCCTTTCCTCAAATGTATAATTTTGATATCCTTCCATTGCCTTATATTATTAGCTAAGACCTCCAGGATGATATAGAATAAAACTGAGGAGAAGGGGCATCCTTCTCTGTTCCCTTTTACAGTGGGAATATTTTCATGTTTTCTCCATTGATTGTAACACTGACTGGTTTTTCATATATATAGCTTTTATCATACTGAGGTAATTTTTTCAAATTCTATTTTCTTGAGTGTCTTATTTAGGAGTGGGTGTTGAATGTTGTCAAATATCTGCATCTATTGATATGTGATCCATATTTTGTTTGTTTGTTTGTTTGTTTGTTTTTGTTGATGTGATGGATAATTTGGATGGATTTCTGAATTTTAAACCATTTCTGCATCCCTAGTATGAATCCACTTAACCAGTATTAGCCCATAAGCGGAACTGTATGAAAAGGGGAAAGGCCCTCATTGAGATGGATTGACACCGTGACTGTCAATGGGTTCAGGCACAGAAACTATTGTGAAGATGGCACAGAACTGAACAGTGTTTTGTTCTGTTGTGCCCAGGGTTACTATGGATCAGGACCAATTTGAGGGGACTTAAAATAACCAAGAGAACAACAAAGATAGTTACCAGGTTACCAAAAGTCAGGATAAGAAAATAGTAGGGATTCAGTCATGGATCCACAGCAACACCTCTTGTTAGCCAGCAACCAAGTCTCTCTCTGGTCATCAGCCTCTCAGTCACATTGTCCCTTGGCCTCTGTCTTCCTAGACCAGGTAGCCTGCTCTGTCTCATAATCCCATAGTCTTGATTTTGCCACTCGCACTCTGTTCCATTGAGTAGATGCCAGATTCATTGATGCCTGTCTCCGCCACTTCAGACAGAAATGCAGAACATGCTTTTCTGTGGTTCTTGCCTTTCTCTCTCTACTCCTCTTCAAAGATGGCTTATACATATAGCCAGGGGTCTAGTAATTCAAACTAGTAAATCCTCTCTGTTAAGTTACACACGCCCTATGCGTGTAGTCCCATTCACTCATTCAATAGCCATAGTTAAAGAGCCGTGGGTAGAAGAGTCATATCAGGAAATGTCACTCCCATCAGTCGGAATGCTCCTTAGAAGGGAGGATGGTGAGACTTCCTCTCAGTATGCTGGACAGATTATCAGGAGAGACCAACCCTGATAAAGGATATCATGCTTGGTAAAGTTCAACAAACTCATTGCCATTGATTCGAGTTCAACTCACGGTGATCCCATAAAGTAGGGAAGAACTGCCCTGTGCATTTCCCAGACTGTAGCACTCTATGGGAGCGGACAGCCTCACTGTTCCCATGAGAAGTGGCTAGTGGTTCTGAACTGCTGCCTTGGAGATTAGCAGCCCAAAGCCTAACTAGTAACTAGTGTTTCAGTACAGAAAAGGGTCCGTGAAAAAGAGGAAACCTTCAAGGAGCTGGAGGGACACAATGGATACCCACAATGAGCTCAAATATAACAATTGTGAAAGTGGGTCTGGAAATGGATCTGGTGGCCACAATATGTTAGAAATGACTCAATGCCAATGGACAATACCAAAAACAAGGTGTGTGCAACTCATTTTTGTCTGTTGTCTGGTTCCTAATGGATAGAGACAATGGCTTATGCTTTCCCCAAGTCATTGGACTGAATGAGCATTCTAAATGTAATGAATCATTGGGGGGAAACAATGTACCTATTCTAAGAGTACACCGGAAAACCAGGTGATTTCTCTCTAATTACTCCAACAGGTTACAATTCTGTTCGTGCATTTTCAAGTGCATTTCTCTCAGTGAATGGCTGTAGAGTGGCTTATTTATCATGCACTAGCAACACCCTCTGTTATTCCACATTTTTCAAAATTAAGAGTGTTATCTGACTGCTATTTTGCCCAATTAATATTTATAACCCAGAATATCCATTTCTTTCAGACTCACAGCTCAGCATCTGTTGAATGGTCTGATTCATGTCTTTTCTCATTTCGCTCTGAAATGTTTGGTGGGAAAAACAGTGAAAATGGAGTCCTAGAGTTTTAAGAAAAAGAGAATGCAGGTGATACAGATATAAACAGAATAAAGATTGGGTTGTCAGGGCATTTGCCAGGAGCCCATGAATAAATTTTGAGATCTAAACCACGGTATATTTAATTCTTGAATGTACTTTACATCAATTCACTAGCTCTAGACAAAAGCATTAATCAGTGGTAATACATATTTATTGGACAACAGCTATGTACCAAGTGCTGTACAGAATTTATTTAAAATGTTTTATCCCTCTATTTACACGATTTCATCTCAGAAGCAAAGCCAATTTCATGACCGTAGGGAGCAACAGTAGGTGATCACAGCATCCTTCGGGAAAGGAAGCACTATTTGTACTGGGGACTTCACCCATGTCTTAGGTGCCACCCTCCGCCTGAAAACAATAAATAAAGCTATTGTGAAAGGCACCATCTATCTTTTGTAGGTTTAGTTACTTAGGATAAAATTCAAGGACATTAGGAAAATGATGTCCTTTTGTGATGAGCATCTTAACCAGACTCTGACTGAAAATTTGTCTTTTTTCCTGACTGGCAAATTTAGCCTGTTTGCTAACTGTGATTTGAAGATAGTGTCATTAAAATGTCATATCATGTCAACTCGATGGTGATGATTATTCTTTTTAGTTTTATGTTGATTTCTTTGGGTTTTTCAGATGATCTTCTACCTGCCTGCCTGCCTCACCCCTAATAAAACTCTGGCATATTCCGTTCTGCATTATTTTTGATGATCTCAACAGACTGAAGCATGCAAACAATTATAAAGACAGTGAAGTCTCAGGCAGCATTCTGTTCTCTTATACATGTGAGACAGTTTATTGTGCCAGCCTGGCTGATAAACACAGGTGGGATTGACTGA
>NW_022111379.1:25456921-25466245 GCF_000313985.2 Echinops telfairi
TAACATTTCATTTCTCGTTATATATCTAATTATCTTTATGATTTAACATTTCATTTTTTGTTATATATTAATTACCTTTATAAATAAATATATTATATTATCAAGAATTTGGTTTTATCTCTCTAGAGAACCCTGTCTAACACAACATGTAAGTTCAACATGAGTGAGAGCTGAGTCAACGACAGCTACAGGAACAGACCCTGGATGTTCCCCCAAGGGTCTCAGCCACAAGATCCTTGTGCACACAGTAGCTTAAATGTAGCTTAACTAACAGATGACTACAATTTGGTTTTGGATCATCCACTCTTCTACAAGTTTATATTATCAAAATATGCAATCATCCCCAATATTATCACTGTCGTTTAACTTCTCCAAATACATTTTCAAGTCCTCGATTTTCCATTTTGAAGGTCTTATAAAAACACTCCATTATAGTTGTGTTTAATAGATATACCGTATATGTATTTGTTTATTGTTGAGCAGCTACTATTGAAACTTTACCACAATTCACGACATTCAAATTGATTAGTACAGCTTCCTAAAGCCTCCTTTTAGATACAAAGTCTAGGGGAATTATATGAGCACCTCTTAGGCCAGTGGACAAATACTGATTAATTGAAAATAGAGGGATATTCTTCAAGTGCAAGTATAGAAAGGCTTTTATGAAAATATCTCTTTTTCCCATCCTGCAAATTGCTTGACTTAAAAAAATGGAGGCACTTTTAACATATATTATAAAGATGAATAGAAGCCTTACTTTTAACAAGATAGCTAGTCTCTTATAATGTCTCTAATAATGTCAGGTAACCATGAACACAACAATGGATATCCTAATTTTCTTTCTATTTCTCTCCATGTGAAACTGTCCCATCAAAACTACATTTTAAGAAATGGACTTGTTCCAACAATTGTGTGCAAGTAACTGCAAAATAAGCTGAATTTACAAAACCACAAAAGAATTTAACTGTACAAGAAATGGTACCAGAAAATAAAGAAGAGACAAGATAGATATTTCTTTCACTTCCAGAAAATATAGCACCGTTTAACTCATACAAGTTAATTGTCTTTTCTTTATTTTCCAGTTATAACTATGAGAGTCCTGATTTGGAAACCCATGTTCTGCTTTTTGCCCCACAGTATTGAAGAATATTTTTATTTCTACAAAGAAAAGGCAATCAACTTCTCTGATGTGGAATTTTTATATGTAGAATGGAGTGAAAATGCACTACAAAAGTTGTGATGAGAATCTATTGCTCTAGTGTGTATGTGCATATCTACTGATATCAAGAAGTATTACCACCAAATCAATAGAAACCTTAATTAAATAAAAACACCCAAACATGATGCTGTTATTTATCCACATATTCTCCATTTATATTTATGCACTTCTGAAGGTGGTCTTTTCATCTCTCTACCCCTTCCCCAAAGAATTATGTACACTTTGGTCTAGACCAGGTCAAAATAGCACTTTGGTCATCCTTTTGGGCTCAATTTGTAGTCCATTTTAATTTTCCTTGAACATTGGAAACAAAACAGAATCCTAGTGGGCAAGGCTGTCAGGTCAATGGGGAAATTTTCCAAAATTCTTGAAGGATCATCCTTATTACTCTCAAAGAATTAGCAGGTGCATGATAGTGATGAGTCAGGGGGTGAAATTTTCTTCCCTCTAGCTTTCCTACCCATTTTCCCACCAAAGCAGTTTTCTATGTTTTGAGGACTCCTTCTTAATAAGCCTCGATGATAGCCCTGTGTCTTTGGGGACAATTTATTATTATTCCCCATTTGGAATCCCTCAAAAAAAACAAAACAATCACCATGATTTTCTGAGCTCACTTCTTTGCCTTGAATTTATTTTGCCCTGCAATTTTGCTTGGCAGCCACCACTTGATCCTTCCTTTTTTTGGTTTGTTTTTGAAGATATCCTAATGATAATAGCACAGATTTATTATTGAGAGAATTTGTCTGCAGCCATCCACTGATTACTTGTTTAAGCATATTTTGTTTCAAATAAACCTGTCCATCTATGAGTATGAACTGATAGTTCTTATTGTAACTATTTTCTGACCAATGCTTTTGTTTATATATATTTGTATCTGTGCAAATATCTATAATAGCATGTTAGTTTGGTACATATTCAGTATAGGGCAGTTTCATTAATAAGATATACATCTGGACTTTAAGAATTGAAATGACTTTAATATGAACATTGTATTAAGTTCTCATCTTGTGAGTTCTCTTTTCTTTGTTTTATATAAATACTGGAAAAAAAACTAGATAAAATTGGAGCATCATCAACATAACCCCTGTTTCTTTCTTTATTAAATGTATTATTAATTGGTAATTAATACATATATCATATTATTGTACAGGTCAATTACATCAAGCAATGTTTTATAATTGCTACCACAATCAGTTTCAAAACATTCTTTTTCTTCTTGGACTCCTTGACATTATCTCCCTTTTACCACCCCCAACCCCCACTGTACCCCACTCTCAAAACCCTTATTCTGCTTGCTGTCCCAATCGGTTCATCAACCCTGGGTTTCATATATCAAAAACCAAAAAACAAATAACACAACTTCAAGAGAGTGACCCCCAAGGACATAATACTGCTGAGATGAAACTTATGAACAAACAAAATTACAGAAAATGTTGAAGACCAGATCAGTCCAGTGTTCATCAGATTGGGGAATCAACTGACAAAGTTTTAACTGTTCAAGTCAGGTTTATCCCTTTGATCTTCCATACTCTTCTCTCCAATGCCCTCTGTTTAGTAACCACTTTCCTCCCATCCCTCAATTATGACAGAGTGAGATCACCAGAGGCTTATTTCCTGTGTTAGTTCCCACAAACATATCTTGGCCTCCCACGGCCTTTGCAAACTGGATTCTCACAATTTAGTCTCTGATACTAATCCCTCCTTTGATTATGGATTATATGATTTACAATCCTTTGGTGACTGATGTGCTTTTTTAAAAAAAATGAATTTGTTTTTGTTTGTTATTTTGAATTTGGATATCAGAGTGGAAGGTGTACATACTGAAAATAAATTTACTAAGGCGAATTCTTTGAGACATATGGGTACCATTATCATCTTAGTTTCAAACTTTTGAATAGGATGATTTATGCTATAATAAATATTACATGACTGTCATTGATACATGTAATGGGGTTTTGACAATTATCTGTCAATACTGTCTTAGTGATGTACAGCCCCAGTGGTGTAGTGATTAAGAGTTGGGTTGTGATCTGCATGGTCAGCAGTTGGAAACCACCAGCAGGACCCAGGAGAAAGACTGGACTTTTTACTCCCTAAACAGTTACAGTCTTGGAAATCCGCAGGGGGCTCACTGTGAATCAGCATTGACTCGATGGCTATGAGTTTAGTTTGGTTTTGGAACTTTACAAAGCAGCGCTACATGATTAAAGTGACCTGCTTCCTTTAGGATTTCCTCAATGGAACACTGAGAGATCTAAAATTTTTTAAAATTATTTTATTGGGAGCTCTTACAGATCACAGCATTCTGTTAGTATATCTACCAAGCAGTGTTTTACAATAGCCACATAGCTACCACAATCAATTTCGAACATTTTTTCTTCTTCTTGAAATCCTTGCTATAGCTCCCCTTTATCCCCGCCCCCCCCACCGCACTACCCCACAGGAACCCTCATAAGAGTTTTTCCCCCATATCTTACATAATCCAATATATCCATTCACATAGGGTTTTGTTGTTAGATACCATTGATCGGGGTTATGCAATCAATGAATGATTTATAAGATTAATTTAATGCTATAACATCATTTTCTAATTATTACCAGTTTAAAAGAACGTTGTAAAAATAGTGCTGTAAATACTAAATAATTGAATAAATTAGGAAATGGGGAAAAGAGGTGTGTTTTGTTTGTTTGTTTTTTAAGTAAGATTTCAAGTAATTATAGAAGAAATGAATTAAGGAGAAAATCACCATTTGATTAGCCACAGTAATAATTATTCCAGTAAAATGAATGGAAAAACATGTGATTGGAAACAGGACAGTTGCATAGTCACAAGGTATCCACCTACAAAATATTTATTAATTATAACTTTATATTCACAAAATCTGACAATCCTCAGATTGAAGTGAACCTCATCAATGATGAGAAGTACATTTCGGAAGAGCACAGCATCATATCTGCGGTATTCTTACCAAGAACGAGATATTTAAAATATAGTAAGAGGATTCTCTCAGCACTAATGAAGGAAGGCTATTTCCAAAGAATCTCTCTTAGGATTTATTTTTAATGATCTATAGATGAATAATATGTTTGACAGCATGTACAACAAAATCAAGGTATATTGAGATCAGATACAATGTCTGATCTTTTAATTTATTTCAGCTAAAATATCTTAAGTAAAAAGATATTTTACTTAAGTAAATAAATATCTTAAATATCTTAAAATAAAATAAAATATAAAATATCTTAAAATAAAATATCTTAAGTAAAAAGATATTTATATTTATATTAAATTCAAGAATACAATTCATTACATCAGAAAACAAATGAATATGATTATCTTTCTCATGCTACCACATTTTGTTTGCATCAGAGAAACAAGATTTAGCTACAGGAGAGGCAAAATTTGCCTCAAGACTCTCCTAAAGAATTATCTGACCGGTGTATTAAGACCAAAACATCTATTTTAAAAATCACAAAAATAAATTTTCAGGAAATCGGAGCCCAAAAGACTCCTCATGCAGGTGTAGAAAAAGTTAGCATGAAGTAAAATAACTGTATTTGTTACAATTGATGTGTAACAAATTACCTTCAAACTTAGTATCTTAAAGCAACCCTCATCTATTATACCAAAATAGATTTTTGTTTCATTTTTATTATTAATTGGGTAAAGGTTTATAGAACAGATCAAAATTTTTCATTCAACAATTTACACAAAATTTGCTCAACTGAGCAATGCTTCTCCTCTCCCACTTCTGATGTTTCCTGCTTGCATTCCTCCTCCTTTCCACATTCTCTCCAGTTTGTCCTTGGATAGATGCTGCTCTTTTGAATGTAATTTAATCATTCAATCATATTGAAAAAGAGTTGTGTGATCATCACAACAATCGATTTCACAACATTTTTTCTTGTATTCATTGTTATTAGTGCCTCATTTACCCAAAACCTGCTCTGTTGTGTCCCTCGGTAATTATGACTAGCTTTGTACCCTGTATCATTACTGTCTCTGTAGGCTTACCTATCCTAGATTTCATATATATAAAATCAGACAAAACACAAACAAGAAGCAAAATAAAACAACAAAATGACAATGACAAAACAGAATGAGAACACCTTAATTAAGACAAAAAGAAAGCATAAATACTAAAAACGAAACCATTTTGAAATGAGTTAAAAGGGAAATAGAATAACAAAATATTGCATTTCAAACTCATTATATCTGCTATAATCAATTTTGCAATGCTTTCTGCCAGACACCAAGGTTATTCACATCCCTGGAAATGGTCAAAGGTTATTGACCAGAGGCTTCATCCATGTGGGAACTCTGAAAATAGATTTTGGACTTCCACTGTCATCCATAACCTTCTTCAACCAGAATTTAATCTCTGTTTCCGTTCCATACTTCAGATGTGAATTCTATTATTCACAACCTTGGATCACATAGGTTGGTATGCTTCTTCCATGCGGACTTAGTTTATGCCTCAGTTAGATGGCTCCTTGTTTTAGACAAGCTTTAAGACCCCAGATGTTATTATTTCTGATAGCAGGTGAGATAGTTAAAGTTCATTGTGCCAACCTGGCCGGTAAACACATGTGGGGTTAATTGAAGGGCAGAGGGATAAATGGCTCCATGAGCCTCGTCCTTCTAGTTCTCAGGTCTCTTGCTTTCTGATGGTCTGACCAGGGTGCAGCTGCCCTGCTTCAGCTTGCAAGGCTGACTTCCTGCAAGACTTCCCTGAGGAGAAGCCACAAGGACCTACCCCGATGCAGCCCTGGGTGCTGGAGCAGCTATGTGGAGACCCCTGCCAGTGCTGAGATGCTTACACATTCACCGTCTCGGCTTTCCTCCTGCAGTGGGCATCATTGTGTGTTTCGTGAGATGGAGGAGGACTTTGTGGATTGGTGTCGGACATATGGGTTAATGTTGGACTTGTGGGCTAGGGCAGCACTGTGTTGGGATGTTTTCTTGATGCGCACTTACCCTTTATATAAAACTCTCTTATTCATATGAGTTTCTGTGGATTTGTTTCTCTAATGTACCCAGATTAACACACAGGGCATCATCTGTTTCCTTCACCATGCTTTGCTATAGCACCCGAATCTTATTGATCACTTCATGAGGGTATCAATTAGGACCATACAATAAGAACAAATTGTTTTTCGATTGAGGCTGGAATTGTATTTGAGTTCCAAATCCAATCATATATCTATGGTTCATATATGTCTCCATTTCCCCTTAGTGATATTGTTATCATTTTATGATCCAGAACATTATAAACCATCTCTCTGGGGTGTAAGATAATTCTACTGAAAACAAACAAACAAACAACTTCACTGACATTGAATCAATACTGACTCATCCTAACTGTGTGGGTTTCTGAGACTGTAACTCTTTCCATGAATAGAAATTCCAGTGTTTCTTCCATGGAGCTGCTGGTGATTTCGACCTGCTAACCATGCAGATCTCAGCCAAAAACATAACCATTACACCATCAAGGACTCTAATTAAATTCTATGGATAGTATCATTCCTTTAGCCAATAGTATAGAATTTATAACACTGTTGAGAAAATGAAATTATACAATTACAGGCTGGCTTCACAGACGCACATACATGAATTGTTGACTTGTGTAGATTAAACTCTTAAGTGACTGGACAATATTTACACAAACACTGGGGGTCTGTGATAGGACAAAATATTCAATAATGTTCATTCACAAAATCAAAACCATTCCTTCCCGAATAATTAATGTCAAAAAAAGCACAGAGAGCATTAAAATATTAAATATATAGTAGTTTCAGTCCCATTCATTGGGAATTCTCCAAGAAAGAGATCCAACCAAAGTCCAATGACCACCAATTCCATGACCTTGGACTAGGAGTCATCTTTTTCTTCTCACACTAGGGCATTTCGTCCTTAACGCCTAGGGAGCATGTCAGTTTCTAAATTTTCAACAGGTGCCTTTGAGGTAAAGCCCAGATCACGTAAAGCCCAGTTTCCACACCAAATTCTTCTATAGCAGTCTATGAAGGATGTTGTATGCCTCAATATGACAGTGTAAAGTAGTCCCAGTAGTCTATAGCACATGGACTGGTTCACCAAGGGATTTGTAGAAACTAAGTCAAAAGTGTCCAGTTAGGAACATACTACAGGGCATATTCTCTCCTTGGAGTCTCTAAAAGCATTGCTAACTTTTTTTTTCTTTCCCAATGGAGGTTGCTCCACCCACTTTACCAACAGAAGTGCGATTGCCTTCAAGTTCCACGTGCTTAATTCCCCCATCTGGATTCGGTTTTCCAATAAGTTTCCCTTATCACTCTGCTAAGAGTGCCTGTTGATTTGATTGAGAAACTGACCCCAGCTGAGGCGAGGTCGCCTCTGTTGAAGTGGTTTCTAATAAGCACGTAAAAAGGGGGATTATACCAGACAGGCAGGCTCTCTATTTTAGAGTTTGGCAGAATGGATTAGAAGATTACATGACCTGGAAACAGAAACCTGCCCTTGTCTTGGTGTTCGTCCTTCAAGCAGTGGACTCATGCAACACTTGTCCTTGTGTAATTCACTAACTGCACTCAGAATAATGATTTCCAGATCCATCATGTCATGAGGTGTTTTGTGGTTTCATTGCTGTCTAGTTTTATTGCATAATATTGCATTGTGTGTATGGACCATAGTTTTTATGTCCTTCCTCCTTCTACCGATGGCAATTTGGTAGTTTCTAGCTTTCGGGTAGTATAAACTGTGCAGCAATGAGCATGGGAGAGCATATGTTTTTCATATTCTGTCTCATTTCTGTGGGGTGTATGTTCAGCAAAGGGATTACTGGGCTGTTTTGTATTTCTATTCTCACTTGTTTTAGATATCAACCTATCACTCTTCATAAGGGCGGTACATATTTGCAAGCCCACTAGGTGCATATTAAAATTCCAGTCTTCCCTCACCCTTTACAGCATTTACTGTTCTCTGATTTTCTTTTGACTTGGGCTATCTTGTGCGTGAAGAGCGAGATCTCATCATTGTTTTGATTTGCAGCTCACAGATGATTCATGTTTGGGAGCATTTTTCATCCCTTGTGAATTGTCTACTCATGTCCTTTACCCACTTTTCAACTGAATTTTTTTTTCTACTTGAGGTGTTGCAGAATTGGCCTCGTTGGCTATATAATGATTGACAGGCTCGACACTACCTCTTCACTTTTAATCCTCTCAAATTGACAACAGATTATATAACTACCACAGTCCCTTTTTCCCTTTCTTATGGCTAAAGATTTTTCACCAACCTGTGGACTTTTGCCTTATTCTTTTGATTAAATATTTTGATGTTCACAAATATTTTATTTTTAATAGGTTCTAGTTATCAATTTTCTCTTCCATTGTGTGTGCTTTCATTGTATATTTGCGGTTCTTTTATCTTTTTGAATACTTATTTCCCCTGTATTATAATAGGGAAGTTTTACCATATTTCTTATTATTGTTTTCTTGGTAGGCTTATTTCTTCTTGTTCTTGGACTCCAAAGAGATGTAACTTGTTTCTCTTAATAGTGTCCCACATCATTTTTAGGCTTTCCTCAGATTATTTTTGCTTTTCAGTTGACTGGTTCTCTGGTCAATTCTTGTCAGATTGATTGTCTTTTAGTTTACCGGTTTGATTTTGCTTTTCTTCCAGTCTAGCCTTCAGGTCTATGTTGCTTAATTCTGATATCTCATTATTTATCTTCCAGACTTCCTTGTGATTTAAGGGTTTTAGTTTTTCAATTTCTTTCACTGTTCTTATGAGTGCTCCTCACCAATGAACACTTCTTTCGAATTATGTTTCTGGTGTCCCTAGGGCCTCTTTTCAGGGTATTCCACTGGGTTTGAGTTCATTTCTGTTGTTCATGGTTTTTTTCCCTTGATTTTTCGGGGTTTACTGTGGTTGGCTGCTATTTCGTCAGCATCATGGAACAACTGTTAGTGGTCCGTGAACTGTTAGGTCATGTAGGAGTAGTTGTTTCTCTTTAGTGACCTTGTAGTGTCCTAGTAGGAGCTGTAGAACCTACCGTGGTAAAATGGAGGAAAGGGGAGAGATGGATAAGTGAGCAAAGTGGGGGGAGCATAAAGAGAGAAAA
>NW_022111379.1:25466799-25468653 GCF_000313985.2 Echinops telfairi
TTTTTTTTGCCAAAAATTGGTGCACTGAAACATGTACATGAGCAGGTCCATTGTTGTGGTGACAAAACCACTCCCCTCTCTGCATTTCACAGGATGTGCAGGATATTCCTCCTAGTGGCCCCTCTCCAGTGGTTGCTGAGGAGACTTATGTTCCTGTGTTTGTTATCTTGTGGCCACATTCCCTTATAAAACAAAAGCAAAAAATCAAACTCTCTTCCATCAAGTCAAATTTGGCTCAAACAAAGTGAGCCTGTAGGACAGTACAGAACTTCCACTGTGAGTTTCTGAAACTTTTTTTTTTCACAGAGCTGGTTTGACCTACTGATCTTGGGGTTAGCAACCTAATGTGTAACCACTAGGATACCAGGCCTCCGATTCTCATCTAGTTGTGTATGACTGTTAGACTATTCTCTTAATTGTGAGTTTTAGTTTACATTGCTCATTCACACTTCTTGTGTCATTCTTTTCAGAGCTGAGATGGGCTTAGGTTGCTGCTTCTACTTCATAGTGGTTCAACAAGTTGCGGTCTGAAGGCCCCAGTAGGGAGAACACCCTTCTCAGTTTTGGGAGGCCTCAGTTTCTCACTGGCTGATGGTAGGATATTTCAGGGGGTTTGCCAAATGGCCTCTTCACAGACTGCCTATATTCTCTCACAATGTGAAGCCTGCTGTCCTCAATGTGAGGGGTCCACAAGAACCTTTCTGTGACCTAGTATTGGAAGTTGTGTATTGTCAATTCCACTGTATTCTGTTGATAAGATTCCAGTCAAAAATGCTAGCAGACATTAAAGAAAAGGCACATTAGGCTCAGTCTCTTAAACAGAGAAGTATCAAAGAAGTAGTGGACAAACTTTAAAGCCACTAAAAAAGCTTTTTTAAAAAAAATATGTGTATAGCATACCTAACAAAGAAGTTGAAAGTCCTTTGGCGTGAGTCTTTCTTTCAGCCAACCAACTTTTCAAGTTTCTTAGAAAGCCTTGTCAGCATCTGCACCCTCCTTTTTATTACACTTTCTTGAGAATAAATGCTAGTGAGATTTCTTGCTTCCATTCTCTACCCTCTGGACGCCAAAAGAATGTGACAATTTATGCTGATAAATTGGTTTTTCTAGCAATAACTAGAATTTTTGAATGGTCCCTTCATTTATTTTAGTTTAACACATTTTTCTTCATTTTGCAAACTAAAATATATGACACTACCCCAGAAATAGTTCAATTATCACAGAAATAAAATTGACATAAAGCCAGAAGCACACAGTCCCTGGATGGTTACTCTAACCTGGGTTGTAAAATAATAATTTAAAAGTGGATGTTTCTACTAACAACAATCATTTCCATGAACTGAAATGTCAGAGGCTAATTTTTTTTCTAAACCATACAAAAATATGTCTTGAATTTTGAATTCATAAATCACTCACACTCTAATGGTGTATGTTAGACAAGCCGGTTCCCCACCCCCACCCCCAAACTTTGAGATGTTATTTTAAAAAGGTATCCATCATATTAACTATCATGACACATACTTGGTCATAATTTACTTTGCCTTAGCAGGAATGACATAGGAAATGGCATATGTAGGAAAATCTCATTTTGAAGCCTGAAAATATATGTGTCATTAAAAACCTGAATACTGATGATTAACTTCTTCCTAGGCTGAAAACATGTCCAGCATAAAATGTCTCCACACTAATGGATTATGTTAATATGTAGCGCTGATGATTAACTTCTTCCTAGGCTGAAAACATGTCCAGCATAAAATGTCTCCACACTAATGGATTATGTTAATATGTAGCAAAATAATTTTCAGTTTAAATCGTTATTTTAAGATCACAATGGTCAAAATGAAGTTCAATTAC
>NW_022111379.1:25469022-25472918 GCF_000313985.2 Echinops telfairi
TCATGTCCTCTATGCTCTAACTACGAAAATATTTGATTTACAAATAAGGAATCCTACTTCGTGGAATTTCATTTATCACGGTAGGGTCTAGAACCCATTAACCGCTATAAACGAGGGTTCACTGTAACTCAAACATTCCTGCCTCCAAAAGTCCCATGAGGTGCTATTTAAACTTATACATATGTCTATGTCTTTCCACAGATTTGTAGAATCAGAACTCCAAACGTGATCCTCAAAGTCTGTGTTTTTATCAGGTCAGCCTAGATTCTTCTTCTTTTCTTAAGCACTACCAGTGAAAGCTGCTAATTATTTTACAAAACAGCTGGATAAAGAGCTCTAAGTAGAATGTTCACTTTCCATGCAAGAGACCCAGATTCAAATCCTGGCCTTTGCACTTAATGTGAAACTACCACACCTCTATCAATGAAGGCTAGAACTTCGTTGTTAAACTGAACAGATTTCAACAGAGATTACAGAGTACGGTGGACTAGGAATAACAGCTTGGGCATCTCCTTGCAAATATGAGCCAGCGAGGACCACCTAGAGTACGGTGACCTGGTCTGTAACTGTGCACGGGAGTGGAATGGGACCTGGTAGTGTTTTGTGTAATTGTACATGGGACCCTCATGAGTCCAGGAACATCTCCATGATATCTAAAACCAACAACAACAAATGGTTTACATTATTGAGTTGAAGCAAAATATTCCTTGCTGGAACCCCCTCCACCTTGTAGAGCTACCCTGGGTATATCCAGACCCTTTGCCACAAGAAAGTTCTCCCAATGTTTAAAAAGACGTACTATTCTTGGGGCTCTCAATCTCTTAAAATTCTTTCATTTACTAGCCCACCTTGAGAATTGCATGTACACTTATAACCATCTATATTCCAAAATTTCCAACATTGTCCTGGTATGTGTCTTTATGCAGGACTGGATCCTACCTCTACGTGTGTGAGATCACAAGGGGCAAATATTGTCTTGGTAAACAATTTATAATTGTATTAATACTTCACCCAACATATCACAGTTTTCACTTATTTTGAACTTCGTCATTATCATTAGTACATTATCAGATCTCCTCCCTTCTTGGACTACTTTCTTTTACTCAAAGACTTTACATTTAATTCTATAAAATTGTATCTGTTAAATATGTCTAATTAAGTCAATAGTGGATAATTTGGGGGCCTTTGGGGAAATCAAATGAAGTAAATGCCAAACAGACCCACAATGCAACCTTACTCACCTAGTCTACCCCCAATTTTCAGGGGGGAAAAATGAATGTCTATCACATTAAGTGAGAAAACTCAAAGGCAAGAACTAATTTCAAGTCATCGTAGAGCCTGGTTCTTAATGACTTTCTTAGTATTAAAAATTTGTACCATGAGGAAATCTATGAGAGGAAACAATAATGCTAGCTATCATTTATTAAATATTTATATATAATGTATTACATTTATTTTCTATAGATTATTTTTACTTAATCTCCAAAGCAACCCTGGAAAGTATGTGCAACTACTAGTCACATTTTTTAATTAAAAATGAAAAAGTAATAAAGTTGACTAAAACAATGGGGAAACAGGTTTGGACATGGCAAAAAAAATCTGATTCTTGAAGGTGTACTCTTACCTTATCCACCAAACAATATAGCCATTTCATAACATCATATGGAAAACAGAGTTTAATTAAATGCTGAGTTGTATGATTGCCAAAACACTAAAGCTAGTAGAGATAGTATTATAACTTTAGTCCTCCACCTCAACTAGAGCATAGTTAACATATCGAAATTAATTTCTTATATTTTAGATCAGTAGGACATGCAGATTCAATCTTCCTTAGTGATCCCCTTAGACATGTGCGTGTCTCAATCTTAACAGCTATCCAAATGTATTGTAGTTGGCTATATGAACGTTTCCTCTTACAGACTGTGAGTTTCTTAAGATCTGACACATTATTTTTCAGCCCACTATCCACAACTTACAGCATCACATGTGGCACAAAGGAGACATATTTGTTAGATGAATTTATCAAAGCTGTCTACATTCATTTGTACAGGTATGCATAAACCAGGTACTTGGATGGTGCAGTGGGTTAACCATTGGGCTGTGTTTAAAGGTCTGCAATTAGAAGCTACCCAGGATCCCACAGGAGAAAGTTTAAGCTTTCTGTTTCCATGAAGGAAATCCTGTGAGAAAGAGCTACTCTGTCCCAAAGGGTCACTAAGAATCTAAATCAACTCAATAGCAGTGGCTATATTATAAAACAAAATAAAATTTATAGTGTTAAAAAATTATATTTTAAAGAGCATGTATCATAGAGATTCTACTAAATGGACCAAGTAAGAATGATCACCTGATTTTTAAATTTTCAATTCTATATATTGTTGTTTTTTAATGTTCATAGCTGTTCAAAGGCTGAATAGAACAAAATAAAGTGAATTTTTGGAATTTAAAAAGGTGACTCTACTGTTTCAAGATACCAGAAACCATTCCTATTTTACAGTCAGGCAGAAATGAACATATCCTGACAAAACATCATATCCGAAAGAAGATAGATATGAGAGAAATCTTTCTTTGAGAGTTGTTGTGGTCTAAAGTAAATGTTTGCACACACTATTTTACCCTTCTATGAACCTTCACCTTATAGAGATAGCAGATTCTCAGCCCAGTGCCAGAGGCATGGATTTCAACAAAATGTAGGCATCCAAATTTGTTTATTTAGAGAAAGGCTGTTAGCACAGTTTGTTTTACCTCTGCAGAAAAACATTGCAGAAAACTAAACTTGGTTGGCCTTTTAAAGTTGTGCACATTATTTTACAATACTCTGTACTTTATATTTACAATAATAGTATGTAGAAAAGTTACACTTGTTTAAAGAAATCAGAACCAAAGTTGGACCAGAGGTGATGTTTAAAAAGGAATTCCCTTTTGTTTGGTTAAACTATGCATAACATTAGACACTTTTCTGATTGAGCAGCAAGGTCACTGAACTGTCAGCTATTAAGTTTCCATTCATTTTGAGGGCATTATAACAAAGACCTCGGACTTTGCATGTTGGCACTGATGGCCCTGCAGTCCCTGTGTTCCTGTATTGCTGTTAGGCACTGTCAAGTTGTTCTGACTCGTAGTGCAACCGAACCAACTACGGCTCGGTCCTGGACCATCTACACAGTTGTTATTGCTTGTGCCCATTGCTGTAGCCACTGTGTCAATCCATCTCACTGAAGCTCTTCTTTTCCACTCAGCTAATTTACTAAGGATGACACTTTTCAGTCTCCCCTGATGACATGGCCAATGAGCAGCTTTCTGACTGTACATCGTCCAAGACAGGTTTATTTATTGTCAGTCCATGGTACTTAAAATCCCTTGCCAGTGCCATTACTCAAACACATAAATTCTTCTTCAGTCTTTCTTATCCAAAGTCCAACTTTCCATTGCATATGAGGCAATAGAAAAGATACGGCTTGGGTTCAGATACACTTTAGTCTTCAACATGACCATTGCTCTTCCATACTTTAAAGAGATCTTACGCAGAAGATTTACCTAATGCAATGTGTCATTCACTTTCTAGACTGCTGCTTGCACATTGATTGTGAGTCCAAGCATGGTGAAAGCGTTGACAAGGTCGCTTCTTTCTCTGTTTATCATAATGTTATCTATCGGTCCAGTTAGGAAGATTTGTAGTTCATTGACATTGAATTGCAATCCATATTGATTTCTGGAATCCTTGATCTTCAACAGCCAGTGCTTCAGATCCTTGTCACTTTCATCAAGCAAGACCGTGTCATCTGTCTATTGCAGGTTTTTAATAAGCCTTCCTCCAATTCTGATGCCCCATCCTTGTTCCTGTAATCCAGCTTCTTTGATAATTTGTTCAGCATACAGATTGAATAATTATGATG
>NW_022111379.1:25473227-25477834 GCF_000313985.2 Echinops telfairi
CTGTCAAAGCACTGCTGCAAGAGTGGTTAAAAGATTTTCAGCAAAATTGTACTTTCATGATAATGATATCGCTTGATAATTTCTGTATGTTGCTGGGTCACCTTTGATCTGGCAATGTTATTAATCTGAGAAGCTGCTATTCCAGTTTCCAGTGACTAATTCCTTAGACGTAGACAACCCAGTTCTTCATAGTCTGTTCTTAATCTGAGAGTGCTGAAACCTTTTCACCTCTGATGACCCTGTTGAATTTTGAAAAGACAGTAACATAGGCTCCTAGCACCACAGCAACTTGAAAACCATCATGGTAAGTCAAACAAGTGGTGTTTTTGTTTACTGCCTGATCAATATTGGGCAAGTCATTTTAATCTCCTCACCTTGAGTTTCCTTGTTTATTAAATTAGGATAACAGTAATTGTTACTTCATTGTCACAGGTGTACTATTTGTAGTGGCTACGCTGAAGTACTTAAAAAAGAAGTGTTATGATAATGTCAGTCATGGTGTCAATGATGACATGCCAAACTAATGAGTATTATAAAATTATTAACCAATGACAACACACACTACCAATCAAGATTATTTACATGTGTGAAATTTTTGACTCTCCCACCAGAAAACAGTAAAAAGTTCTATTACTTTTGTATGTTACAGACTAGGATAGTGAGTTGAAATAACTAGCTAGTTTTATTCATTTTGGGTTCATGCTGCACATTTGACCTACACTGCTCAATTTAATTCTTAGCAAAAACCCTATGCAATAGCCATTAATATACTCTTTTGCAGATAAGCAAACTAGCATAGGCAGGTGAAATTAATATCACTAAAATTCTGAGAAGTAGAAAATCTAGTATGTATACAGGTGAAGGACATCTTGAGCTAGGTCTTACATTCCTGTATTGATTAGGGAATTGATTTGTAAATAAAAATCTCTACTTAGGACAAATTGGACTTCTGGGGGCAGTTATTGATTACCTTCATAATGGGAAGAACAGAGAACCTGGTTTGGCAAAGGGCAAGAAGCAAAGCATCTACACAGGGCTGGAAAGGAAGAATTACTGGGATGATCTCAAAGCAGAGACAGTTTGATTTATACTCTTTTATGGAGATAAACTCTAGACACATCTTCCACTTAAAAATTATCTCTGCAAATTGAAAAACTCTGAAGATTCTGAGCACTAGAGCAACAAAAGAATGAGTTAATTTGGGAAAGATAGGCTGCAAATTAGGAGAAATTTCTGGCAGAGAAAGCTCTCGAGGACAGCTCTGACCTCTGCTATGTGAAGAAAAGGGCAACCTTTCAACCAAGAATTGGCCGATATACTTCCTATTGGATTATCACTAATGGATGGAGGACTCAGTATTATATTGTCCCAAAGAAAAAAATGTCCCAGTAGTCACTATTTCTTCACAAGTGAAGTTTCCAAAAATAGAATGCTAGGTATCAAGCAAAGTAAAAAAATATTTAATTAGAAAAGTTCCCAAACCAAACCACATTCGCTGTCAAGAGTCTCTTTATGAGAGTAGAAAGCCTCCTCTTTTCCCGCAGAGAGGCTGCCAGTTGCAAACTCCTGACCTTGCAGATTGCAGCTCAAATCATAAGCATTACACTACCAGGGCTCCTTAGAAAAGGGTCATGTGTGTTGGCGGTGGAAGCAGGTGGGCGGGGATTCTGGAGTTTGGTCTCTTCAATATTACTATTAAATGATGCCTGCAGTCTTCTAAAAGCATGATGTTGTGAGGGTTACTGTAGAAACTACAATAAATAAATCACAACCTTGAGGGAATTTGTAGCTAAGTGAAAATAGCAAGCAGAACATGATAAATCAGTGTGGTCTGGACCATGTTGGGGGAAAATATAGCAGGAGATATGGAAAACTGACCAGTAGAAGGCTCATTGCTGCCCTTTACCACCACCACCACCACCATGATACGCAAAATTGATCAGGACACTTGCCTGCCCTATACGTGCTACTACGTGTACTTGTTCCACTTAAAGTAAGCATAAGTTGAAATGAGTGTGTCTACTCTGGGTGAAAATGACAGTTCTAGAACACAGTTTACTAACCCTTCTGAACTCACCCAACTTTATTTTATCCTTTGTAATCTAATTAGTATATGCATAATTAGATCTTGACAAGATATTTTGGTAAACATCTCCTATTTTAAAAAAAGGGTTTTGTTTTGTTTTTTGTTTCCTTTGCCTTCTTCTAAGGCAGTGCTTCTTCAACTTTAAGACCTGAATCACTGGAGATTCTTGTAAAAGGAAGGCTCTGGCTCGGTGATCTGTAGTAGAGACAAACTGATGAACTCCATTTCTATGATGTGCTGGTTCACAGACAGCACTTTGAGTTGGAAGGTTATAAATTCATAATAATAACAGCATACTATATCTCAATATGTTTTTCCCCAGTGTATTTTGCACTAGTCCTAAAATACCTGTGTTAGGCAGGGTTCTCTAGAGAAAGGAAACCAGGACACTATCTATATATGAATAGGTTTATACAATGAGAAGGAATATAATAACTAATTTGTCCACACAGCAGTACAGAGGGTTCAGTGAAATTCATGTCCATGGAACAGTTAATATACTGGAAGCCTTCAACTCATGTTGAAGGCTGCTGGGTCCAAGGTCAAAGAAGCAGACAGCAGAGTCCTCCCTAAGGCAAGGCAAGCAGAGTCTTCCCACAGGCAGCAGGGTGGGTCATCAACAGTCAGTAGCTTAGGGAAGCAGACCCGGATAGGATAATGAATGCAAGCAAACCAAGGTGATGGAATCCACCAGCCTCAAGCTCAAGTGATATATGCACCAGCAGCATGATGGAGCAGGTATCAAAGGAGCCTCAAGCTCTAGCAACAAGATCCCTGGGTTGGCCTGGTTCAGAGGCCATGTAGCTCACAGGTTGAGGCAGAGAACCAGCTACAGCAGCAGCATGCATGCTCTAGCACACTCCATCATGTCCTGACCACCAGAAAGCAAGATAGAAGGGTGTGGGCCTGGCAGAGACATTTATCCATTTTCCCTCCAATCAAACTGATTAATCCCACATGTTCCCATTGGCCCGGTTGGCACAATACATCCTTTAAATGTATCACATGTAAACGTATCACAACACCCCTTTAAATGGATAGAAAAATAACTATTGTCAGACTGATAAGTGGTCTGGCATTTGAAGAAAAATGTTTTGAAAACCATTGAGGAACTTGGTGATGATGGAGCCAATATAAGAACTCAGAAGTTTTAGGCTCTTTTGCCAGAACAGCTACTGTTTTCCATTCTGAATAGGAGTTTACCTAGTGGTCTATCTAATTAATAGCTTTTATTTTAATGTACATTTTGTTAATCAAATATCAAATGACATTATATCAAAGTAATTTTAATTAATAGCTAAATTCTATACATGGCTGCTCTCTTAGTTATTTAAAGGAAAAAAATATAATAAAATGAGCTGAGTTTGTTTTTTTCTAGTATGAGTAGTATGTTGTTTAAACAGATATAAAACATGTCTTCAGAAATTTCTTTTTGTAAATATCTAAGAAGTGTAAATCTGTAGATTTCATCTGATACCAGGGGTTTAAGTGGAGAGGAAATGTTTTGAGACTGATAAGAGTAATGAATGTACAAATGTGCTTTACACAATCGATATATGTATAGATTGTGATAAGAGTTGTATGAGCCTGTAATAAAATGATTTTTTAAAAAAGAAAATAAGAAGTAATTTTCAGAGGACAGTAACAAAAAAAGATTAAGTAAAGTTTTTTATTAAATATAAGTTGCTTCTAACAACCCCATGAAGTGATTTGGATATTCTTAAATAATGTCTATGTTTTTGTCAACCTTAGGAAAAGATTCACTCTGGAATTGTGTAGAATAGAAATAGTACCTAAATCTGATTCTGCCCAGCAGAGCATCTGTTCATCCTGACATGGCCCATTGAGGATTGTTACACAACTGGTTTTTCTGGCAGCAATGGCTCAGGCGTGCGGCTCACAGATGCCACGATCATGTACCAAAGTTATCCTATTCTTATTGCCGATGAATGGTGTGGATTCTGAGTTTATAGTTTTTCAAGTGTGCATTTTGATTTATACCATATTAAAACAGCAGTTTGTGCATCTTCAAGGGATTCAAAAAAAATCTGTAGATTTCTGGAAGCAAGTTTAGATTAAAAGAAAACTTTCTATATGAATAATCTTTGATCCAGTTAGTAATTCCACTTGGTGGTTATATCCAGTTACTTATATTCAAATATAGCTACTTCTATCCAAATACAGTATATGTATATACATATATATAAAATGGTGTCACACTGCAATCTATCATGTGAATTCAGAAATGATCCAGGGAATTGATAAATCAACATCAATAGAACTATGTATTAGATAAGGGCAAGAAATTATGTTTAAAATTTGTGGGGAGATGTTTATTTTATTTTAAACTGGCAATAATGTAATAAAACAAAAACATTCAAAAGTATGTTTTTAAAATGTACACACATGTACCTATATATAAGAAAGCCTCAAAAAGTTTATAGAGTAATGGAATTGAAAGGTAATGGAAGTGCTCCATAAATATTTTGAAGTCTCCAAGTGTGTGCATGTGTATGTGTAA
>NW_022111379.1:25483193-25489934 GCF_000313985.2 Echinops telfairi
ACTTCCTTGAGTAATTTCTACTTTCATATGTATATTCCACTTTCTTATTATAGTTTCTAAATATTCACTGATAATTAAGACAAGAATATGCATAGCTAGTTTCTGAGTCAGCTTAAGAATAAGCTAACTGTGCAGCTGCCAACTAAACCAACTATAAACAATATTAAACTATCACCTCAGTAAACCTACAATTTGTTGCCAGTTAACTCTGGTCTCCACACATGAATTTTCATATAAATATTTAAACGTTAAATGAATGACTCTCTCTCTTCCTTCAAACGGAAAATACCAAGAACAACAAAACATGCTTTTCCCTTGTTTTCTTAACCTCATTATATAAACGTTGAACAAATTCTCAAAGGAATATTTTGAATGGAAACACAGTCTTCAGCCTGTTTAAGACCACAGGTATTTTGGTACTGTCACTGTTGTCTTGCTTCAACTGCCCCAGTCTGAGTGTAGCAACATATCCTCACTTACTACAAAATGCTTCAGCACAGTCAAGAAAATGTGTGCCTTGGTTATTATTTTATACACAAAAAATTTAAATAGGCCTGCAAATTTTTAAATAAAATTTAAATGCTGGCCAACTTAGAGTAAACTTATATAGTCTAAAAATAGGAAGAATTAATTCAGAGTACTCAAAACCGAAAGTCAAACCAAATCCAATGCCATTGAGTAGATTCTGTCTCAGTCGACAGGGCCGAGCCAAATTGTTCCTCCAGGTTTCTGAGACTGTAAGTGTTGACAACAATGGGGAATTTTACCCCTCTCTCTCAAATCAGATGGTTGCTTTGAACCACCACTAGTACAGTTACCAGCCCAATGTTTCATTGCCAGGGCCACCAGGGTTCCTTTATAATGATATAAAAATTGTTTTTAACTCATACTTAAGTTTCTAAAATGGTTTTGTAACTTATGTTTATTTTATTTATGCAGAGTTCTTTAAAGATTTTAATTAAAAAATGCTATATCTATAATTACTGTGTGTCTTCTTTCAAAGACTTATCTCTTTCACAGCAGAAACTTCATTTTTTTCATAACCTAACATAGCCCTTTGTTCAGTCAACATATTAGGTACCTACATTAGGGACAAAGGGGGTTGTCTTCCTTAAAGTCTACAACAAAAATTAGCTGTCCATGTCATAATACAAGGGTTGGAAAGAAATTAGTCACACTAATTAGACACCTATGGGAAAATCTAACTGAGCGTTCTTAGATGCAAGCCTGTAGGCCCAGGTAGGAAGTCCACCTGGGCGAACAGACTAGGCCCTGCCACATGACGTCATACAGGTAGGCCTAAATTCAGGCAGTAAGATCAGTGAATGCCCAAAACCACGCTGTCCCCACCTCAAGCATGCCTTCTCTAGCCAGTGCTGGGGAGGCAGGAAGGGATGGGACAGGAATAACAGCCAGGCACACAGGACATAGACTCCCTCTTAGCCCCAAAGCAGGCCTTTTGTACTCTGTTCAGGTGCATGCTGCAGGCAGAGGGTGGGAGTCTCTCCCATGTGAGCAGTGTGGAAGCACCTGAGGGCTCTCTGGGGCCCTGCGTGCCCTCTTGATGTCTGGGAATTCTCCAGTTCTGCAGGTGTGGAGTACCCGCTCCCCTTTCCTGTATCCTTCTCACGTGATTTTTCTGCACTGAGTTGTGAACCCCACACGGCTTCCGCACGGTCTGGCACAATTTCCAGGAATGGTGTGTGCCTTTTTGAGACTGTAATACTACCTGAAGACGTTATCTTCCCTTCATAAAAACTCACTTGGATTACAAAAGTGTTTCCGCTGCATGAGTTATTGCAGTGCCTTGAAGCAAAGGTCCGAGGTAACCTAATTCGCAAACCTAACAAACACATGTTGCATATTTATAATATGGAAGACCAACTGGATCAATAGATGGATGGATAGATGAACAGATTGTTGGACATGCTCCTAAAGTCTTAGATTTTAGAGTTTACCCATTGGTAAGAAAATAACATTTTTTACTGAAAAAATAATAATTTGAATGATGGTGTTGGCAAAGAATATTGAATGTATTGTCAAAGAAAGTGCAGCCAGAATGCTGCCCAAAAGGAAGGATAGCAAGAGTTAGTCTCAAATAGTTTGGACATGTTATCAGTGGGGATCAGGCAATAGAGAAAAACATCATGCTTCATAAAGAGTCAGTGTAGGAAGGAAGACCCTCATTGATAAGGATTGACATGGTTACTGCAACTAAGGGGTTCAAATTTAGGAAAGAATATAGAGAATAGGCAGTGTTTCTTTCTGTTGTACATAGATGATCTCTATGAGTCGGAAATAATCCACTCATGCCTAACAACATCAGTGACACCTCTTGCAAGTAAAACAAATAAACTTCTAAACTTTGTGAGGAGGCGAGGAAGGAAGGACATGCCTTGTAGACCTACATCATCTCAGGGCTGACTGATTATCTGGTTTTGTTTCCTCTTTACTTTGCTCCTCGTGGTTTCCATTTAAAAAGCCTTCCGGAAAGAAGTGTATAAATAAACATATCTCCCACCCTCTTCTTTGTCTTCACATTTGGAGCAACAATAAAAACACGTCTTTATATTTTGTGCAGCACTTTTGATTTTTAAAACACTTCCATATATTCTCTCATGTCTTTTCCACATAAACCATGTGAAATAAAGATGAAATAACTGAAATGGAAATCTGCAAGGAGGGTGAACCCTTACAGTTGAGTGGGAGAGCCCGCTTTCAGACTGCATATTCAAACTACCAAACCACCTGAAACCCAGCTATTGTTTCATAAGCTGCAAGGACATTAGTATAGCACTTTCCCCAGCAGTGATAGAGTTAAAAGAATGACATCTCAGCACTCACCCCATTGCTGTGCCTGCATTCCTTATTTCCTGCTAATTACCACACTTGCTGTCAACACTGCATATTTCAGGGAAAGTGACAACTCAACTCAGTTTGCTCAGATGTGGAAAGCTTCAGGAAGCTGCAGGAGGATAACGGGTTTGGAACAAAGGGAAGGATTTGGGCAAGGACTTCTCCCATGGTTGTCAGCCCCACCTCCTAAGGCCGGTAGCAGGGATTGAACTCCTAGATAGAGGAAGTAAGTGAGATGGAGAGATGCACTATTTGTATGACTTGAATCTCCACAAAAGCTCATCAAATCGGCATCGTGGGGACGTACTTGGAATTTTCCTTGGTGGTGCAGTAGTTAAGCACTCGGTTGCTAACCAACACGTGGGCACTTCAGTACGGTTGCTCTTTGGGGACAAATTTATGGCAAGTCTCTTTTGTAAAGATTTCAACCTCGGAAAGTCTTTGGACATATTGACTCTATCCTAAAGCGTTGTTATGAGTAGGAGTCTGTTCAGTAGCATTAGACACAAAGTATAGGAAGAATGCTTTTAAAGAAAGAGGATTCTTCAGGCAGTTAAAAATGTTATCAGAGAAACCGAAATTGAGCAGGAAGCATGCAGGCTTCAAAACCGATCCTGCTGTTTACCTGGAGGAGCTGCCCCATTAGCTCAGCTAATTGAACACTCTGTTATCTCACTTGGATTGTCACCGCAGAAGAAAAAGGGGCTGTGATTTTCCCTCTGTAACAGAATCTAAAACTAGTGGTGAGAGGCAAGGGACAGGATACGTATATGTGCTGATTACTCTATTTTGACATTAGGTCTGTGACTAGAATTAGCTGTGCACAGATATAAATATCCTTTTAGACCTATCCATCCACAAGCAATCGATGTTATCATTGGCAAAACTGGCCAAGAAGAAATAAAAGTTGAGAAAAGGGTAGTTTCAACAATGCTTGGGATGAAATAACATCTCTGTGGCATATATTTTTTAATGACACAAGCAGAGAAAATGCGATAAGCATTCATGTTGTACTCAAACAGGAAAGATGTAGACGAAAACACTTTGCTTTCTACATATGTTTTTAGCTTTCTGCTCTAAAATTTTAATACTATAATAAAAGTAAGTCCCATAATTCTGAGTCCAATAATTCTGAACTGCTTGATTGGTTACATTTAAGTATATATGTAAAATATAAATATTTATTAATATATAAATATAAAATGTGGAATGAACTATATATATGAAGTTAAATACACATTTTATATACCTCATATAAAATGAAATTGAAACAAATAAACAACCAAAAACAACTTTAGGTTCGAAAAGAATTTTTTTTCTGTTAAAATGTAATTGAGGCAATGAAACAAAAATTAATTAAATTAACTAAAATTTGGGCATATAATGACTGAAGTTTTTAACAGAAAATTGGCTAATTATTTCATTACATAAAACTCACTGCCATTCAGCTAATTATGCCCCATAGAGACCCTGTAAAACAGGACAAAACTTCCCTTAGGGCTTCCAAAGCTGTAGATCTTTATGGAAGCAATCTGTCACATCTTTCTCTATGGAACTACTTGTGGGTTTGAGTCCCTAGTTACCAGCCCAGCACCACTTAACCCACTGTGCTACCAGGGCTCCTTTTCTTATGTATAAGAATCATAACTACCTTATAAATATTTTGAGACTATCTCCCCAAGTAATTAATCTCATGTATTAAAATGTAAACAATGAAACAACTTTAAAATTATTTTAATGTAGCATATACACAGTACTTTCTTTTAAGTTAATGGTTAATGAAGAGCGCATTATTCAAATGTCCATAGCCATGAAGTGCTGGTAGGAGTTGACACCAGTATGGATTTTTTGAAAAGGAGTATGAGAGTTGATTTTTTATGTCAGCTGCGTGGGGTCATGGTGCTCAGATATTTGATCAAATACTCATGCAAATGTTGCTGTGAAGGTATTGGCATACTTTAAAAAAAACAGTTGGCTTTAAGTTAAGTAGATTAACCTTTATAATGAGACAGAGTCATCAGTTATCATTTGAAAACATTCTGAATATAAACCAAAGTCTCCTGGAAGAAAATATTTCAGCATCATGGCTGAATGTAGGCTTCATACTGCAATTTCCAGCTTGCTGCCTGGACTAATAATTTCCGAACAAAGACTTTCAGAGTTCCTCGGCTAGTGTATGGAGTTTTGACTTGCCAGCTCTCAAAAATCACATAAGGCACTGCTAATAAATAAATATTGTGCAGATTCTGTTTCACAAAAAAGAAACTCTTAAGAAAATTTGGTAAGAATTGTTCTAGAGAAACAGAACTTTCCTAAGGAGGAGGTTTCTGAATCAGTTCTGGACTCCTGAAATCATATCTCAAACCTAGGAAGAGTTAAGGCTCTATTTCTATCAGTAAAGTAGATACTGATAATCCATATTGTTATGTGGGAAGGGAGCTATACAAAATATAATAATTAGATTTTCATAAGGGGCAAGTTGTCAGATTCGATACCTTAGAACATTTTTAACAAACTGACAAGTATAATCATGGTGTCTGGTTGCTCCTAATTTCATTGGGCAAAAGAGGAAAAAAATAAGATAAGCTCAGGTTTTCAAATATTTAGATAAAGTACCACATATGTGATTCAAAGTTTCTACATGAGACCTTAAAAGGATTCATGTTCTGTAGCCAGAGCAGATAGTAGAAATCAAACCCACCCTGCAAGTAGTTGAACTAAAATATAATTTTAATATCTAGCCTCATTTGTTAGGTGAGGGGATTGATTGATTGTGACAAATAGAATCCTGAACATTGGTTTGGCAACATATAGCTCGATTGTGACAAAACTGTGGACATTGAACCTATAAACACTTCTGAGTCTCCTTTGTCACTCGAAGCAATGCTTCCAACCCCATTTGAGGAGAATGTCTTTGCTTTTCAGGAAGAACCTGTAATGAACTCCTCTAAGAAATATACTATGCCAGCTAATATAATGAGTAATTCTAAAAACATTATCTTTGAGTGGTATCCCAGAAGATAGGGCTCTACAAGGAGACCAGGTGAATCTTCAAACTGTTCTTCAACTGGACCATATAATTTGTCTGGTCCAATGGTGCTTAAACTGTCAGTTGCTGATAGAGATGCTGTTTTGTGCCTGTAGTAGTTTCATAATCTGGTGTCAATTTGAGACTTGAGAGGATTAACCATGAAGTCTAGTCTGTCAATTGAATCATAACCAATGAGGCCCTCTGTGTGGGAATGGCCTTCTCCTAAGAATTCAGGGAAATCCTGTTTTTGCTCTTTGGAGGCAGGAGAGACTCTCTCTCACTGCTCACTCCCTTGGAGACTCTCTACTGACAAGACTCAAGACTCACTCCCAGAGACACGCTCTACTGACAAGACACATGGATCTATGCTGATGGCAACAAACGCCCCGTGGAGATTCACACCAGTACTGAGATGCTTCCACTGTCACTGTATCCACAAGACTATCCACCCACTGGCCTGTGATATTTCTGCACTCAGCATCCTTGCCTGTGTTTTGTGAGTCTAAAGAGGATTTTACAGATTAGCATCGGTCATATGGACTAATATCGGATTTATGGACTGGGCTGGGATGAATACCAAGGACTATAGCCTTCACTATGATTGTAACTCAAGGAAAGAAAGTAAAAGTCCTCATAGCTGGATCAATAAACAGCATAACATAAATGGCATCTAAGACTAACATTTGCTAAGCTCACCCTTGGGGAAGAATTCACATAAGTTCAAAGTATCTCTTTTTCTCTCTCAAAGAGTTTTCTCAAATAACTTTTTTCAGACTTCTTTGTTAGCCACTTTTTCTCCTAAAACGTTGACCATCCAGCCGAACCATTGCCTACTGCCCCTGAAACAGCCTAAA
>NW_022111379.1:25491113-25493158 GCF_000313985.2 Echinops telfairi
CCCACATGTGTTTATTGGCCAGGTTGGCACAATGAACTAACTACCTCAGGCATTGCTGAGTCTTAAGTGGTTAATATGTCTTTAATTATACCAAAACTGCCCTAATACTTTCTAAAATGACTGTGTTAGTTTTCATTACCATGAACAATATATAATAGTTCTACATGCTCCCCACTTTTATTAATACTTGATTCTTCAGATATTTTGACATTATAGTATGGATACAATTCACTTGATTTTTTAGGAAATGTAGTTATTTTCTTCTGTTCTTTAGGTTTTCATTCATTTTCTTAATATTATCATTTGAATGTTGATATCCCACAGCTCTTCTGTCATTAAATACTCAATAAGTAAAATCCATTCTTGAAATTCAGGTGGGATATGCGGAAGGTCATATATTTCATCTTCTGTACTTGTTCTAATTTTCTTCAGCTTCAACTTCAACTTACATATTAGGAATTGATGGTCTGCCCTAGCTTTTTCTTGGCTACTCACATTGAACTCCTGCATGATTTCTTCACACAGAAATCATCGATTTGGTTTCTGTGTGCTTTCCTTCTGAAGGCCACTGTATAGTCACTAATAGTGCTGTTGAATAAAAGTTATTGTGAAGAAGTTGTTGGTCTTCCAAAATTTGATCATGGGGTCACCAACTTTCTTTTCTGTCACCAAGGCCATATTTTTCAACATTTTTCCTTCCTTCTTGTTTCCAACTTTCACAATCAACACTAATTATTAATGTACTTGATTGTATGTTTGATCAAGTTCTATCTGAAGAAGTTGATGGCATTCTTCAATGTGTCACAGCATTTAGTATTTGCTGCACAAATTTTAATAATAGTTGTATTGACTAAATTTCCTTATGTGTGTATAGCTGTGTCCTATTACAGACAGCATTGAACTTCAAGGTAGTCTTATAATGTCTTTTTGGACTATTCCTCTAGAATTTGTCATTCTTGGCATACTAACCATAGGATTGATTCAGAGTGGCCAATTCCAGCTCACTAATGACTAGGGTATTTATTTTCATCAGCTTCATTTCATTTTTGATGACTTCCAAGTTTTCTAGATACATACTTCATACATTCAAAGTTACAGTTATTAATAGATATTCCCAGCTGTCTCTTCTCATTTTCAATAGTGCTCCATAAGATAATATACACACCAGCTCTGATCTCACTATTAGATGGGTTCAAGAGGGTACGATCTGCAAGGAGGAAACATAGATACAAAAGAGACAGACAAATGTTAGGGTGCAGTAAGACACTCCAGGGCCCAGACCTTTATTAGGGGCAGGCATAAATTATTTCCCTGCATGAAGCTTGCAACACTTGACAGGTTTACACAGAAAGGGGGTATTCACAACTTGAAGGTTTACAAAGAAGCATTAGCATCCGTCAAATTATTTATAGACAGGAAAGGAGGATGAGGCTGGGAACATGATGTAATGGATACCTTTGCAGACTGCTGATTTGTGCAGTGTTAATCAGGGAACAGGAGCAAAGTGTCCATTAATCTCAGGCAGAGCCACAGGCCAGCCATTGGTTTATAAGCTCCCATGGCTGAGCCATCAGCATTCTCCCATAGGCCATGGACTTTGGAAGATGGTGGTCCTGTCCTGTTCGCCTAAGGAGTAAACAGCTTTCCCCCACAACTCCCTTTGAAAAGATTTTCTAAACAGAGTTAAATTGATACGGGTCATAATCACTTGATTTTACGATAGTCAAAAACACTTCAAATACATTTCAATAAAGATGCAAATAATAAGTACAAAAATTCATAGGTAAAATTCTTCAACAAAATCCAAAACTTTAAACAAGAAATATTTTCAATCTCGTGTGGCCATCCTGACTAACTACTTTGCAGATGAATTTTGGGTTGCCACTATATTTTACAGCCTTTCTCAGTTGGGTGTTTACAATTTTAGCTTAGATACCCTTTTCTTCAACATATTTGGATCACATATGCTGGAGTGCTGCTTCCATGTGGACTTAGCTGATTCCTTGCTAGATGGATACTCTTTTGAATACAAGCCTTTAAGACCC
>NW_022111379.1:25494394-25496481 GCF_000313985.2 Echinops telfairi
ATTCCACAATGACTCAATGTCCAATGTTATATTATTCTTTACATTGAAATGATTTCTAATCAAGTTCCAATCATATTTTCTTTGAATTTATGAGCCTGGTGTAATACAATAATCAGAAACATGCCAATTGAATTTCAATGAAATTTGTTTTTGTAAATCTGTAAATTGATCCCTCAGTCTATTCACAGCTTATTGCAGTCAACAACTTTTCTGTTTAGTTCATCACCTACTCTAGCCTGAGTAGTCTGCATTACATGAGAATCCTTTTGCCATTTCTGCGCAAACGTTCAGTTTTTATGAATCATCGCAGTGAAGCTCCTGCTATAGCTGCAGTAGCGATGATGGCTATTAACTCTAAAATAACATCTATTAAGATTCTGATAAACCTTTTATGTCTTTTTAGCAGTTTCTGCAATACTTTTGTTAACACATTAGTAATGGGACCTTCTGTCCAAGGTTGAGACATCTGCACTGGCAGCCACACTCCCAGATGGGACGTCAATCTAATAAATCTTTCTTTGTTTAAGCTCACCTGAATAGAAACATTAGCACAGTATACAATTTATAATCGTTGCAGGTTACTGTTCTCATTGAGTAGTTAATATTTTAATGTTCAATAGCAATCACATCAGGGAATTGTACAAGAGGTTATATAACAAGTTTCATTAAATGTAAAGTTATATCTGGAAGGTGAGTGACTTATACTTCCAAGTTCTTCAATATAAAAAACCTTAATCTGTGTAGCTCAAGTTAATTTCCATAAGTCCCACTGCTTAGGTCCAATAGATGGAAACAAAAGACGAAGTTGAGGAGGGGCTAGCCCACCATCAGGCCTGCCATCAAGTTTTTAGTGTGAGCCCAATAAGAAGAGAATTATCCTGTGTGATTCCAAATAGCATTGTATGCAAATCAAAAAACCTTGCACTTACAGTCTAAAAACAATTTGTCAGAAATTGAGATAGAGACAGCAATCAACAATAGCAAAAGAATTATTAACAATAATTTTCCCCTGTAGTTTTTGACAGTGCAACCAATGCAACCCCTTTGTACAATGTTACAATAAGTGAAAATTTCACAAACTTCATTATCCCATTTGCCAAGTTGTGTAGTATTGTTTTCATATTCAGCAAAAATCATTCCTGCTAGGAAGAAAAATCTATGATCAGTCCTATTAACAGGTAACCAAGTCATCTACACTTGCACTTTAGCTTTTAGATAACCTTTTGTAGAGCCCACAAACAATGGATAAGAGTCATAATTTAACGTAAAGTTCTAGGCATATAGGGAAAGTGACTCCCCACCCCTTTGCCCCCCCACCCCACCAGGGTCCTGGAGTCTATGGTGTGTCATTGGTTAAAACCAGAGGTCTTGTCAAATGCCATACACAAATTTGTAGTAAAGGTGGGTGAGGAATATAAGCCAAAGAAGAGTGATTTGCACTTACTTCAGATGAAACAACAAGTACTGCCAACATGGCCAGAAACATATGTTCAGGAGTCTTAGGAGAAGTCATTAGGTTTCTGAATGAGACTGTCCTTGCAAGAAACTCTGGAGACAAATAGCTTAGTGCAGGAACATTGTCCTTGTGGTCAGACTCACCAAAAAAGAAATATAAGCATAACTCTTCCCTTGAATGAGCATAACTCTTCCCTTGAATGAGCAAATGCTATTTAGTTTCCATCATCATTTTTCATCCACCCCTTAAGAAGTCTCAAAGAAGTATGACGAGAGGAAGAAGAACACCTTTCAGCACAAGTGAGTTATGAGTCTTTTCACAAAGGGAAAAAAAGGAAAGGTAAAATTAATAAGACTAAAACCCTGGGGGCAGAGACCCTCACGCCTCTTTCTCTCTGCCTTTTCTTTTTTGTGGCTTCATCTTCAGCATGCCGTGAGCTCGTTCAAAAAAGGCTTGAGCTTGTGGCTTATAAAGGATTCCAGTAATGTGATGTCTTTTCCAGTCTTTGCAAAATGAACATAAAATTCTTACTAGTGTAGGCTGGTTCATTATCTTTTATAATGATTTGAGGCAGTCCCATAACATAAAAATAAGCTTAAAAAAAGGAATCTTTTGTAGCGTCACTTGTATG
>NW_022111379.1:25498675-25501174 GCF_000313985.2 Echinops telfairi
GCTTCTCAATCCCCCTTATCCCCCACCAATCTGCAGATAATTGGAGGGTGAGAGACAAGCTTTTTTCAGTGCCATCCAAATGGCAAAAATAAATCATTTCCTTTCAGCTAAGGATTCTATCATTATTAATACAAAGAAAAATATAGCTGCACAACTAATTACTGATGATATAATCTTCATTTATAATTTAAAAGAAAAAATATTGTGTGTAACCTCCCTTATCCCTTGAGAATTATTCATATCAAGTTAATAACAGTCATAAGACACACAAGAAAAGTTTCTGAGACTTCTTTCATAAGAATTCCTTCTTGTACTTTAGATATGACCTTTTTTCTCCAGCTTGGCTATAAAATATTTTTGCACAGAATGTCCCTTTTTGACATCTCCTTCACACTGCCTGATAACGTTAAGCTTGTAAGACCCCAGGTTAAAATATTAAATTTGGATGACTTCCAGAAACTTGGAAGAAGGGCTTTTGGATGGAAAAGAAAAAAATCTCTAGGGATGTCCCCCTTTAAGAGACATTTTTGTCCTTACTCTTCTCTTTCTTCAACGCACTTTCATTGAATTCATAATGATGCCGCAACTTTTGTACCAAATAATGCACAAATTTACCTTCACACTTTCCTTCTACATGCAATGGCTTCAAACTACTACGACTAAAACTTATAAAAATGAAGTGTCACAAAATACATGCTCTCCCTACAAATATGCAGCCTCCCTGTAAGAAAAAAAAATTGCTCTCTGCTTAGATAAGTCCAAAAATGTTTGCTTTAAATTAACTGTTCTACTACAATTATGAATAAATCACAACACCTGGTAAGCTAGCATTATCTGTATTCACATTCCTTTGTTAGGGCTCTCAGCCAGAGCAACTTTTACAACTTTTTACTTACCAGGTTACTAAATCTACCATTCCCTATCCTGGGAATTAAATAATTCTTTTAAGATTCTTCACTGAACTGTCCTTTCTGGGGACTAATTATTATATTCCTTAACCCTGAAGGAAAAATTTTACCTTGGCACTGCGGCATCACTTTTCCCAATCGGAGAGAAAAAGATTTGGCTGGCCTCTGCTATCTGGCTACTATCTTACATAACTGTGGAATATGCTCGAAAAATTCCCCTGATTCTTTACCCATGAAGTTCCTTCTTGGAGTTGCAGACCACAGGCATTTTTTCTCCTTCCGGTTTCCATTTTCTCTGGGAAATTATTTTGTCTCTAAACTTATGAGATATCCCCTAGCCCCGTATAAGGGCATCAATTGTAAGATGACGTAGAGACCAGCTCTTATCTTACTATTTAATGAGTTCAAGAGGGTACAGTCTGCAAGGAAAATATATATGAGACAGACAAAAGTTAGGACAGGGGTCCCTGCAGAAAGACACTCCACGGCCCATAGCTTTATTAGAGGCAGGCTTAAATGCTTTCTCTGCACACAGCCTACAATACTTGACAGGGTTACACACCAAGGGACAGTTCACAATTTGAAGGTTTACAAAGAAACATTAACTCATCAGCCAAGTTATTCACAGATGGGAGGGGAAGATGAGGCTGGAAACATGAAGTAACTGATAAGTTTGCCGACTGCTGCCCTCTGCAGCTTTAGTCAGGGAACAGGAGGAAAGTATCTGCTTATCTCTGGTGGAGAGACAGCCAGCATTGATTCATAGACCTCCATGGCTGAGCCATCAGCATTCTCCCATGGGCCCTGAATCGTGGAAAGTGGTGGTCCTGTCCTGTTTGCCTAAAGAGCGAACAGTTTTGCCCCAGAGTGCTGCATCAGCAAATGAAGCCACTGTCACCTTTACTCTGGCTAGATCATTATGGATGACTGTACTTTGAAAATTCAGCTCTTCCTTGTCATTATTTTAGTGTATCATAGTGGTTATACATCGAGCTGCTAACTGCAATGCCCATAGTTCAAAACCACCAGTCACTAATTGGAAGAAAAAATGAGGCATTCTATTCCTGCAAAGAGTCTCAGAACTCCCCAGTGTCCTATAAGGTTACTATGAGTTGGTATGGACTTGATGTCATTAAGTTTGGCTTGGTTTTTTGGTTCCAAACTGAGTGGTTCATCTGCTTCTGGCACAATCTCTGACAATGTTCTGCTACTACTCATGCTACTACTCCATGAGTGGCTATTTTCTCACTCGTGGACAGCCTATTCTTTCCTGTTGGTCTGTTTTAAGTCTGAAATTTCTGTTGAAATGTGTTTAACTTGAGCAACTCTGCTGGAATTTTTAATACCAGTGAACTAGTTTCCAGCATCACAACAACAAGCAAGCCACCACAGTAAGAAAAGTTGACAGATAGGTATCATAAATATATAGATAGTATGTATAAATATGTAACATATTATATTTATCTATTTAAATATATGAATGTATAATTCTATATATAAACATTGCTTTAAATATAATATCTTATATAATATAAAATAATGTATAAGATATAAAATAATATTTAAAAACAAATATATACTATACTTTATA
>NW_022111379.1:25501814-25524528 GCF_000313985.2 Echinops telfairi
TTGCTTATGTAGTGTATAAATTATTTCTAAAATTGAATATAAAATGATATACAATTAATTGTACATTTTTAAAATTTCCTCTCATTCTAATTCTTGTGATATGAGGTGTATTAACTTTGTATTAAAGTAACAGAATATCAAGAATTGTGAATACCAACAAGATATTTTACATTCCCATCTGGGTAAAGGCTTAATGATTTTTAACTTATATACAGGATAATTGTACCACACTATGCATGGTCATACTTGAAGATTTAGTGGGGCAGCAAATGTGTGTGGGTGCTAAATTGACAAATGCAGACTGTCAGGGTAATTTTTGTTCACTTGGCTAGGTTATATTTTTTTGAGTTGCCACTGAGTTGGTTCCAACGCATAGCAACCTTATATATGTGTGTACAACGAAATGGGATGCTCCCAGGTCCTGCGCCAGCCTCACAATTGTTCCTATGCTGGAGCCCCTTGTTGCAACCATTCTGTCAATCCATACAGTTGAGGGCCTTCCTCCTTTTCAATGCACCTCTACTTTACTGAACGTGATGTCCTAGTTTAGAGACTAGTTTCTCCTGATAACATGTCCAAAGAATGTAAAAAGAAATCTCTTGGTTCTAAGGAGCACTCTGGTCACATTTCTTCCAAGACAAATCTGTTTGTTCTTTTGTCACTCTGGTACATTCAATGTTCTTTACTAGCACCATAATTCAAATGCACAGATTCTTCTTCTATCTTCCTTACTCAATGTCTGACATTCACATGCCTACGAGCTAATTGAAAATACCATGGCTTGGGTCAGGCATATCTTACTCCTCAAAGTAACATCCTTACTTTTCACACCTTAGATAGGTCTTGTGCAGCAGATTTAAGCAATACAATGAATCTTTTTATCTCGTGAGCACTGCTTCCAGGAGCACTAATGGTTGATCCAAACAATATGAAATCCTTCATAATGTCAATTTTTTCTCCAAGTATCATGATACTACTTATTGGGCTACTGACAAAGATTTTGGTCTTCTGCACATTGAGTTGTAGACCACACTGAAGGCTGTAATCCTTGATCTTCATCAACAAGTGTTGCAAGTCTTCGTCACTTTCAGTAAGCCAGGTTGTGTCATCGACATATCGCAGGTTGTTAATAAACCTTTCTCCAATCCAGATGCTGAATTCCTCTTCATATAATCCAGCTTCTGTGATGATTTGTCCACCATACAGATTAAATAAGTATGGTACAAGGATACAACCCTGACACACACCTTTTACATTTAAACCATCCAGTATTCCCTTGTTCTGTTCACACAACTGCCTCTTGGTGCATTTACAAGTTCCAAATAAGCACAATGAAATGTTCTGGAATTCTTAGTCATCTCCAAGATATTCATAGTTTGTTATGATCTACATAGTTGAAAACCTTGGAGTAATTAATAAAACACAAGTAAACTTCTTTCTGTTATTCTCTGCTTTCAGGTAAAATCCATTTGTTAACAGCAATAATAGCCCTTGTTACACATCCTCTTCTGAATCTGGTCTGAATATCTGGCAGTTTCAATGTACTGTTGCAACCATTGTTGGATTATCTTTAACAAAATCTACTTGTATGTGATATTAATGATATTGCTCTATAATTGACACATTCTGTTGGTGCACCTTTCTGTGGAATGGGTACAAATATGGATCTCTTCCAATGAGTTAGCCAAGTGCCTGCCTTCTAAATTTCTTGGCATAGAAGAGAGTGCTTCCAGCACTTCCTCCTTTCAGTTGGCGTTCCATCAATTCCTGGAGTCTTGCTGTCGGTTACTGCTTTCAGCACAGCTCGGAATTTTCCCTACAGCACTCTCAGTTCTTCCTCATATGCTACCTCCTGAAATGGTGGGATGTTGACCAATTCTCTTTGGTACAGTGACTCTATATATTCTTTGATCTTCCTTTGATGTTTCCTGCATCACTCAGTGTTTTCCCCGTTGAATATTTCAATATTGCAACTCGAAGCTTGATTTCTTTAATGTTCTTCTTTTGGTTTTCTAACTAGGTCTTTGCACATTTCGTTATAATATTTTATTTTGTCTTCCCCAGCTGCCCTTTGATATTTTCTCTTCAGCTTCTTGACTTCATCATTTCTTCCATGTGTCTCAGCTAATCTATGATTAACAGCCAGTTTCACTATCTTCTAAATATCCACTTTATCTTTTTTCTCTTTCTTATCTTTATAATGACCTTTTGATTTATTCGTGTATGATATTCTTGATGTGTTCCACAGCTCTTCCAGTTTCATGTCATTAGTTTTCATTGTTCCAAATCTGGTCTTAAGATGTTCTTAAGTTCAGGTGGGATAGACTCAAGGTTGTATTTTGGTTCTTTTAGTCTTATTTTCATTTTCTTCAACTTCAACTGAAAGTGACATATGAGCAATTGATGGTCTGGACCACTTAGTTGATCCTTGGTCAGGTTTTAGTGGCTGATATTGATCTTCTCTTGGTGACATGGTAGTTATTCATTGGGTTGCTAACCATAAGGTTAGCAGTTTGAAACCAGCAGCTACTCACTGGGAGAAAGACAGAGCTTTCTACTCCCATAAAAACTTACAGTCTCATAAACTCACAAGGGCAGTTCTACCCTGTCCCACAGGTTCTTATGGGTCACCATCCACTCAATGGCACTGAGTTTATTGAGCTTCTCCATCACCTCTGCCAAATATAGTAAAATCGATTCCTATGTGTTCCATCTGGAGAAATCCACACGTATAGTCCATTTTCTTTTGTGCTGTTGAAAAGAGGTATTTAGAATGAAGAGATCATTAGTCTTGTAAAATTCTATCAGGTGATCTCCAGCTTTATTTCTATCACCAAAGCTATATTTTCCAAGTACTGTTCCTTCTTATTTCCAACTCTTGTATCCTCATTGTCAATAATTACTGATGCATCTTGATTGCATGTTTAATCCATTTCAGACTGAAGAATTTTGTAGAATGCTTCAATTGCTACATCGTAAACTTTAGTGTTTGGTGCATAAATTTCAGTAGTAGTTGTATTGATTGTATTTCCTCATATGGGAATAAAATTTATTCTATTATAGACAGCATTGTACTTGAAGACAGATCTTGAATTGTATTTTTTTACAATAAATGAATTGCCATTCCTCTTGGTTGTATTATTCCTGGCATAAATATGATTTCATACTTAAAATATTTAAATATATGTAAATAGAAAATAGTGTTTCCAATATTAAAACATTTACTGAAACAGGCAGCCAAACTTTTATTTTGCTTTATAGCTTGTAAAATGGAACTGCTGGCCTTTAGTGTAGCATCTGAATACTTAACTTCAGTGCCACAAGTAACCTTACGAGTGAGGTATTTAGTTTATTGTGCCAGCCTGGCCGATAAACAAAAGTGGGATTAATTGAAGGCTGGAGAGATAGATGGCTCGGCAAGCCTCACCTTCCTTGTCTCTTGCTCTTTGATTATCGGACCAGTGTGCGGCTGCCTTGCTTGTTCTGTGCCTCAATATGCAAGCTACACTACCTGTGGGACACCTAACCTGTGGACTGTTTCACTGTAATTTGAGGTTCCTTCAAGACCTGCTTCGCCGCACAATTGGAATTTACATCTCTTGAGCTGAGGACTGACTGTTGGTGACGTAACTGACTATTGGTGACCTGCCTTGCTGTTTGCTGCCTGTGCCAGGATAGCCTGAATCTCTCTACAGAGGACTACCTGGCATCCCTCAAGACTTGAAGGACTGCCAGTGTCATACAACTATCTAACACATTTGAATTGTACTGAGCCATTTGTACTGCTTTATAATTGAACTGTTTATTTCTTGTGTTATCTATCTCTATCTATCTATCTATCTCTCTATCTATCTATCTATCTATCTATCTATCTATCTATCTATATAATTATTTGCAATCTGATTTTATCTCTCTAGAGACCCTTGTCTAACACATGGAATTTTCAGGTGATGTTAATTAATTACTTCATTGAAAAAGTCTTTTTATTTTTCCCCACTAATTAACTCTCTGCCATTGAGTTGAATGTATTCCATGATTATCCCTTGTAGTATAAATTCCTTGGTTGTTATTTTAACAAAAGCAGATCACCACATCTTTCTTCTCCGGCAGCTGTCTCAACCTGTGGGTCGTGACCCCTTTGGGGGTCGAAGAACCCTTTCACAGGGGCTGCCTAAGACATCTGGTAAGAACGAAGACACCGTTCCTCTATCCATCTCCAGGTGGGTCCGCCCACATGCAATACCCCACATATGAGTACACCACATATGAGTGCATGCACATAAAAGTACCAGGCATGTTACCCATGCTACACCATGCTTCAAAACAAAATTTGATTTATTTGTAACTAGAAATAAATATTTCACAATATATAATTACATATTGTTTTGTGATTAATCACTATGCTTTAATTATGTTAAATTTGTAACAATGAAAGTACATCCTGCATATCAGATATTTACATGATGATTCATAACAGTAGCAAAAGTACAGTGATGAAGTAGCAACGAAAATAATTTTATGGCTTGGGGTCACCACTACATGAGGAACTGTATGAAAGGGTCCTGGCATTAGGAAGGTTGAGAACCGCTTATCTACAGAGTTGCTGAGTAGGTCTGAACCCCTAAATTTTAGATTACTAGTACATGAAAATGGCTTACATTACCTAGTGACCTTGTTCTGAGTGAGACCTCCGAAGCTTAATGCATTTATGATATAGGTGATATTTACTCCAGGTATTTACATTGGGGCGGGGGCTGTTATAGTAAGATTTTAATATAGTGTTCATACAGCATCCAATCACATAACATCCTACTTCAAAGAACATATCTTCCATACTCATCAATACGTACTTGTAGCTTATTTAACCCAGAATATCAAAATATTATTTCACCATATAATCATTTTTAAATGATTAATATCCAAAAACTCACTCCTGCTGAGTCAATGTTGACCCATAGCAACCCTATAGGACAGATCAAAACTGCTCCATAGGGTTCCAAAGACTGTAAAAAAAGATTTTTGGTACATAATCCACATATCATACAATTCAATCATTCACTCATATCAAGAAGGGCTACACCATTACCACATTCAATTTTAAAACTTTTTCTTCTTTCCTGTACTCATTGGTATTAGCTCTCTATTTCTCCCCATCCTCTTCTGTCATACTCCCAAGAAATCATGAATCTAGTTATATACTCTATGGATTTACCTATCCTGGATTTCATATACAGAAAAAGATTTTAAAATAAATTGACAATAATAACTAAGTAAAACAAAGAAAGACCTTAATCAAATAGAAAATATTAAAAACCTAGAACAAATTTAAAACAGATCAATTGGGAGATCAGTTGATAAGGTGTTAAATTTCCACCTAACTAAATCTTCAATAATCCAGTTTCTAATGCAGTCTGCATGATACCAAGGCTATTCACAGCCCTGGTCTCTGGTCAGAGGGGATTCACCAGTGGCTTAATCCACAGGAATTTCCTCTTTCCCCCCACTTCCTCCTCCCCCCTTTTTAAAAACTGAAACAAGTTTAAAATGGGTCAAAGTGAGATGAAATGACAAGATATTACATTTTAATCTAACTATATCTGCCACACTTGACTTTACAATGCTGTGTGCAAACAAGGCTACTTCCCTCAACTATGGCCAGAGGGTATTAACCTGAGGCTTAATCTATGTGTGGAATCTGCATATGGGTTTTGGTTTTCCATTGTTCTCCATAGTCTTCAGCAAACCAAGTGTTCAAAATTTAAGTTCTAATGAATCCTTCTGATTTTGATTTTGTTATTTGCCATCCTGGTATCATACAAATTAGTGCCCTTCTTCCTTGTGGATTTAGTTGATACTTTTATTAGGTTATTGCTTGTTTTAAGACAAGCCTTGAAGACCCCAAATGTTATTCTCTCTGGTAGCAGATACCATCTAGTTTCTTCACCAAACTTTACTATAGCATCCATATCTTCAGTAATATATTCATGATCTTATGAAGCAAGGCCATGTCATAAGAACTAATTGATTTTAGATTGGAGCTAGAAGTAAGTATGAACCCAATTCATTTACACTTCTATGGTTTTATATATGTCCCTGGTTCATCATATAATCATCATTGTTATTTTGTTAGAGAACATTATCAGTCATCTCCCTGGATCATATGATCATTTTATTGGTAATGTCATTAATTTAGCCAATGGTACAGAATTTAAAACACTGTTGACAAAAGGATATTATACAAGTATGTGCTTCCTATGAACCACAACATAAGGATTGTTGACTTTTAAAGATTAAAGTCTTAAGTGACTTGACACTATTTACACAAACAATTAGGGTAAGTGGTAGGGAAAACATTCAATAATATTCATTAACAGACACAGAACCATTTCTACTAGATTAATGCAGCTCCTAATAAAGCAAGTAGGGCATTGAAATAGTAAGTATATGATAGTCCCAACCCACCATTCATTGGACACCCTCAAGTCAAGAGATCCAAACTGAAGTCCAATTGATCACAGTTCTGTTCCCTTGGGATTGCAGTCATTTGCTTCTTCTCACACTAGGGAATTTCAAACTTTAGTCCAACAAGTACAGGTGAATTTGAAGTAAAGCCTAGTTCCCTTAGTGGAGTTTCCACCTTGAGTCTGTGTGGATGTTGTGTGACTCAAGAGAACAGAGTCTAAAGTCCCTGTAGTCTATAGCACATGACATGGGGCAACCAGATCAAGATAGACACCAGGCTAAGACACCTGTAGAGTTGTATGAAGTCTTTCTAAAATTATTATACAAAAAAAAACACCCAACTAGGAAGTTGATATATTTATAGAAACCTGGGGTTAGTGAAAATTTTAAAAATTCAGCTAATCATTTCCTTTTGAACTTGAATGCTTTCTTCAAGGATTGGTGGGATCTTTGATTGAAGGTTCCTATGTTAATTAATTACTGGGATGATAAGTGGATTTGAAAAAATAATTCAAGTACTCAAAATACAGAGACTATTTTGTGAAATGCAACTTAGATATTTAATCTCCCATTTTATCTTAATATGATACTTATCTAGACAGTGATTTAATGACTAGTTATTGGGATTCATCCAACAAAAGAAGGATGAAGATATGACTTTGTATAGGGCCAAGTTAAGTGTAGAAAAGATTTGGGTAAGGAAAAAGAAAACTTGGTAGATTTAACTGAAAGAAAAGTACACATTTATTTAAATATATAATTAAGAAAATGGAATTTGACTCTTTAATCACTGTAATTATCAGTAATGGTCAATTGTAATTATTATAATTTAGAATAATAAAGGAATCTGGCTGGCACTCAGGCATTTAATTACCACGTTATGACCACACCATTTGGAAGCTTTCATTTGCATTCATGGAGAGGAGTAATTTATTTTTGATTGAATGAGAAGGAAGCAAACTTTTCCTGCTTCACTTTGCATCTTACAATCTTCTGGAGGAATTTCTTATTAACATTTGTTTTATATGAACGATCAGCACTATGATCACAGAAACTTCCTCCCTATTGTTGCAAATTCTCTTTCATAGGAGAAGTATTTCATCATTCATTTAGTGTTTCACATATCATTATTGAATATCAAACTCTGGCTGCAAAGCACTCTTTAAAATAAAGGAAGAATTCCTTTGATGGATTCCTTAATTTCCATATAAGAAATTTAAACCAACAAATGAAAGATACTTCCTTATAGTTGTCCTTTCATTTTACCCTTCTATTTCTTTCTTTTTTGTTAATTCAGTGTTTTCTATAAGATGTAAGACAAAGGTTTAAATTTACTTTCTAATAGATTATCTTGGAAAGTCAAGTTATGACATAAATCATCATACTCCTTAGAATTAAAATATCACATTTATCATAACCTAATTTATATTATGCAATTAAGTGTACACAAGCACCCATCCTCAAATATATGTGCAAATATATTTGTGTAAGTTCTTGGCTTTCAGGCTCGTATGTTCCTCATGAAGACGTAACCACTGAAAACCTTATGAATAGCAGTTTAACACTGATATCATGTCAAAAGCTTATCTGTTCAGGCTGGAAGACACTCAAAATACAAATGCAAAAGAGTAGCCCTTCATGATGTGGGTGGAACAAAATCTTTTGGGACCTTAATTAGTTGATGGAACATGATTCAAAGTGAAAAGAAACAGCTAGGAAAATTAAGAGTCATTAAGAAATGGAATGGAACGATGAAACATATGACTTTCCTCTAGTTCTTAAATGCTTCCTCGCCCCCACTATCATGATCCCATTTCTACCTTACAAATCTGGCTACACCAGAGGATGTACATTGGTACAGATAGCAACTGGAAACACGGGAATCCAGGACAGATGACTCTTTCAGGACCAGTCATGAAAGGGGCGATTGGTCATATTGAATCTGAAAATAATATGGTTTCCTATGCTGGGAATAATATATTCAAGAGGAATGGTATGGTATTCATCTTAAAACAAATACTTTGGAATGTAAACACGGGACCACGGGAGTGGTCATCAGGTAACTGAGGCTGTGGTGGCGGCCCAGGAAGAAAATGAGATGAATCATACTGTGGTTGGAGAAGAAAAAAGCTTCAAAAGTCGCAACTGAGGTTCTATTGGGGGTGTAGCAGAGGCGAGACACTAAGAATGGCTTCCTTTGGATGGAAGAGGAAGATTGGTGAGAAGGTCTCAAAAGTCACGTCCCAGCAGTTTGAAGCTGAAGCCGCTGACGAGAAGGATGTAGGTGAGAATGATGAAGGAAATTGGTTTCATGCCACTGAATGTAGGAAAGAAATTCTCCTTGACGACTGCACTGAGAAGAGTAAACAACTAAAAGAAGAAGGAGCCAATTTTGGCTGAAAACAAAAGATATCGGAGGCAGTTCAAAAATGGGATAAAGCACTTCAATTAACTCCAAATGATGCTACCCTGTATGACAGGAGATCACAGGTCCTAAATTAAATGAGCTGAACACGAAATTTCAAAACAAAGCTAGAAAAGACAAAGAAAAGTATAATGACATATGAAAACATGTGTATTTAGAAAATCAAAAGGGAAGAACATGCTTATCATTTCTCAAGCTGGAAAAAGTGAATACAAAATCCAAGTCTCAAGGAACAAGATTTAAGGATTATGAAGGGTGGGAGGGAAGCAGTTACTCAACAGAGTGAATTGAGAGATGCCCTATAGAAGATCAATATGGGAACCTAACTTGAACAGTGAAAACCTTTTCAGTTGAGCCCCCTCTGATGCATGTAAGGCCTGATCTGGTTTTCAGCATTTTTTGTATTTTGTTTTTTCATATTGGGATTTATCGTATATGTGTTATGTCATTGGTGGCCACTCTCTTGAATTTTTGTTATATAGATTTTTTTTTTCTGATTTTTGTTATAGAAAACCTTGGATTGATGAACCTTTAGGGACAGCAAGTAGAATATGGGTTCCTGGGCGGGGGTGTACAATGGTGGTGGGGGGTGGCTAAAAGGAAGCTGACATCAGGGAGTTGAAAATGAAAGAAATATTTTGAAACTGATTGTGGTAGCAATTGTACAATATTGTTTGACGTGATTAAACTATACAATGATATGATATGTGTATTAACTCTCAATAAAATGATTTTGAAAAAAAAAGGAAAAACTTTTTGAAGCAACTCAGGATTCAGAAGGCAATGTGGAATGAAGGAGGCCATTGCTGAGGTAAAATGGATGCCATTAGGAGGTCAAGAGTATCATAAAAATATTTACTTATATCATATTTACTATGCAAAGGCATTTAACTATGTGGAGCATAACAAATTCTGGCTGGCATTGTGAAAACTGGTAATCCCAGAATACTTGATCATTCTTGGGAAGACTTGTACATAGACTGAGATACAGTTTTTGGAACAGAACAAGCATAGTGGTTTCATATCAGGAAAGGTGTGAGTCAGGGTTGAATTTTTCATAATTATTCCGTTAGGATACTGAGAAAGTAATCTGAACACCTGGAATATATGAAGGAAAATGAGGCATCAGGACTACAGGAAGCCTGATTAACGACCTTTACATGCATATGATACACCCTTCACACTATTGGCTAAATGTCAAGAGAACTTGAAGCATTTACTAATGAAGAACAAGCAATCCAATTTTCTATATGGATTAAAACTCAATACAGAAACTAAACTCAATAAAGAAACCAAAATCCTCACAATCGGACTAATAGACATCATGATAAACCAAGAAAGTTGTCAAGAATTTCATTTTACTTAGAGGATTTCATTTTACTTAGCCTCACTATCAGTGTCTATGGAAGCAGCAGTCAAGAGGCCAAAGAACACATGGGAGTTGCCAGGTAAGCATCGAACTGTTAACTGTAACGTCAGCAGTTCAGTGCTCCAGTCACTCCATGATAGAAGATGAGGCTGTCTGCTCCTGTAAAGATGTACAAAGCCTCGGAAATCCTGTAGAGGTTCCATATGAATCAGAATCGATGTGACGGTAGTGTGTTTCAGTTTGGGTTTACCGCGTGGGGCTACACCACACCTTTAAAAAAGTGTTACAGAGCAAATATGTCACTTGGAGGACTGTGGTGGTATTGTTGCTGCTGTTAGGTGCCGTTGAATAGACTTTGACCCTTAGTGACCCTGTGCAAAACTGAGTGAGGTGCTGCATGATCCTATGACATCCTCACAATCATTCCTATGCCTGAGCCCATTGATGCAGCCATTGTATTAATCCATCTCATCTTGGGCCTTCCACTTTTTCACCGCCCTCCACTTTACCAATCATGATGTCCTTCTCCAAGGACTAGTGTCTACTGACAGGATGTCCAAAGTATGGAAGACATATCTTGCTAATGTTGCCTTTAAGGAGGACTCTGGCCTCACTTCTTCCAATACAGATCTGTACTGGAAGTTTGTCTTTCTGTCTGTTTGTTGTACTGTCATGGCTTTTGTGTTGCTGTGATGCTAAACGCTGTCTCTTGTATTTCAAATACAGGATCATCTAAAGGGAACAGGTTTCAACAGCGCTTCCAGATTAAGAACTGACAACAAAGAAGGATTAGACTCCCCACGATATTTTCAATTGTCATATATATATATATATATATATATATAGAACTTGGGAATAAGAAATAGTGGAGAAGAGTTTAAGTATCTGAGTTAGAGAGTTGTTCGGTTGTTCTCGCGTTCTGCTAGATAAACAAACTATGTAATCCGTCCTTCAGGCAGTACAAGGAGAGTGCTGCTTAGAAGTGAGAATGGTGGGATTTTGTTTCATGTACTTTGGAAATTCTACACGGAGAGACTGGAGGAGGACATCATGCTTGATAAAGTGGCTAGTCAGTGCAAAACCCATTAGATGGATGAATTCAATGGCTGCAACAGCAAACTCAAACAATTACAATGATGGCACAGGACCTGGCTATATGTTGTTCTGTTGTATAAAGGCTTTCTATGAAGCTAAGCCTGCTTGAAAGCACTAAATAGATACAGGTTAATTGCTGGGATTATAAGTGTATATGAAATGGTTTCGGCACTCAGAGCACATAGAATATGTACATGTATATTTTTCCTAGACTACTTATTTATAGTCTATTCAAAATCACGCTATTTGAATTATAAGAAATTTTTACTCTGCATGTATTACATAGGGTAGGTTTTCTTCTTCCATACTGATAGCAGGATATAGATGAATGTATATATGTGTAATATTTAAATATGTATATATGTAACATTAAAAATTAAATCCATAAATGGATAATGAAATTAAACATTAATTCATAGATATGCCACAACTTCAGAAACAGTCAAGAAAATTTCCCTTAAAAGCCTATGTGAAATGGATTTCATTCATTAATAAACTAATAAAAGATAAGCAAATAATAGGAAAAAATCCTTCTTGTAGGTTATGTGTCTTATTATGAGCAGCATAGAATAAATATGTGGAAACGAATACACTGCAACCTGGAGAAATGAGTTCACTTCAGAGAAGCAAACATAGAAATGAAGTTAAAACCATTAATATTTTTAATAACATTTTTTCAATATTTTTAAATTTTAAAAACGTTTGTCTATCAGTTTTGTAGTTAAAAAATAATACAATGCAAATTAGCAAAATACTATTGGTGAAAACCTAGGGTATTATAAAATATTGATGGAAACTCATTAGAATTAGAACTGTTCTTATTACTTGCATTAGCTGAATTCCCCAGCATCATACACTGAAATAACTATTTTTATACAAGTGGTTAATAGGTAAGTGATTCAAAAAAAAAATCTTGGAATGGAATGGAAAGTAAGACAGGGATAGGGTGACAGCTAATCAAGTGAGGCACCCTGGTCAAAAGGTGAAAGAGCTCGGGTATTTGGATCACAACTCTTGTCAATTAGACAGGGATTCCAGAGATAGACATAATCTTATCTTTCAAAAACCCATTTAAATTTCAGTGATTCATCACTTTAAAGAGAACATCATCTGGCATCTGCAATTTGTTAACATTGGGATTAACTAGCATTTGTATGCCTAAGTCTTTTGCCTCTTACTGACGTAGAATTTAATGGATATTCTGTGGATAAACCAATGGCACTATAAGCAGATACTAAGGAACCTTGGTGCTGCTGTCCTTTAAACTTGCGACTGCTAATCTTAAAGACAGAAGTTTAACACCCCCCCTGCCCCAATTCTGGTGAAGAAAGATGAGGTTATTTACACCCTGGCAATCCCTATGTAGGGTGTTTGGGGGTTGGGATTCCAAAAAAACTCTCATAATTGAGTGCAAAGTAAGACAGGACTAGGATGACAGCTAATAAAGTGTATGTTATTAAGGGTTTGGTCATAGTGAGTCACCCTGGGAAAGAGGTGAAAGGGCTCGGGTATTTACATCATAACTCTTCTCAAGTAGACATAGATTGCAGAGATAGACATTATCTTATTTTGGGGAAACCCATGGGTTTCAGTGGGTTTGGGGTAGTAGACACTATGAATCACAAGGCAGTGGCTTTGCTTTTGGTACACAGAAAGCCAGAAACTCTTATATCCTTATGTCTTCCCTGTTTTGCCTTGACAGATAATATATTTGCTATGTAGAGGGGTTATCAAAAAAGAGAAATACCCTCAAAAAGATGGGTGGACACAATGACGGCAACAATGGACTCAAACATAGCAATGATTTCAAGGATAGTGTAGGACCAGGCACTGTTTCATCCTGTTATACAGAGGTTTTATATGAGCCACCCCCACAGCACCTAACAACAGTATTTCATATGCATGATATGATTTTATGGCAAACAGCAACAATCTTACATGTTTTTATTGGAGTACTTGAGCAATACAAAATGTTAACATACTTCGCTGCTACCAAAGAATCTACATGGATGGACTTGGGAGCAACTGGTTTCCAGATTTATATGGCTACATAAGATCATAGGTTTCTGGATTTGGCTATTATATTACTAGATAGAACATGTTTAACATTTTGAAACTTGGAATACAGTTATTATTTTTTTAATTCAGTTACTATTAGTCTCAAAAAAATGAAACAAAACCATATGCGTTTGAAAGCTTGAGAAACCTTCTTCATAGATGCTGTTAGCTTTGTTACCCAGGCTTTATAAATGATTTACACGTACATTAATTTTCAGTAATGCATCTACCTTTGATTACATTCTCATGTATTGTTAGTGCCTTTGTTGTTGAATGAAGGGAAGAAAGCTTTAGATTGAGCTATTTGACCAAGCTCTCTGTACCCTTGCCATATTCTTTGTGAACAACACAGTGACTTCTCCCTTCCTTCTATCTCTATAAAGCCAGTCTTGTTTAGAACCAGTTTATTAATTTTTTTTATTGTAAAATGATATGAGACTGCTTGAACAATGCTTTGCCCAGTGGGCTATTTTTTTCCCCTTAGCTTTCTAGAAGGACTAATGAGATACATTTCTATAAGAGTTTGCAAAAATATGGAAAATGGAAGTGGTTAATGTAAGCAGGATGTTAAAAAACTTTTATCTTTTAACTTTATAAAATAGGTAGACCAAAAGTATGAATGTAAAGAATGCTTGTAGTATTAGTGGGTGAAAATAATTTACTCATTAATGTCAATAATTATTCAATTTCTAGTAGAATGAAAAATAAAAATTATCTTAAATATTCTAACTTCTAAATGTAGTTTCTAAAAATGGATCTAGGAATTAGAACATGATTAGAAAAAAAAAAGCAAACAGCAATAATTGATTATGTAACTTAATTCTATTGCCAGTGATCTTTAATTTGGAGAGAAATAAAACTAGCCTTACTTCTATAGTTGTGTTTTCATCAATTATAGGCATTGAGGAATTAGTTTTGTCACATAATTTGTTCTTCTAGGAAAACAAAGCACACATGTGTGAACTGAAATTAACTTTACCTCCCCAGGAGGTCTTTAAATCACAAACACATTTTAAGAAGCCTAATGCCTTGGTCATACTGTGGGATGAGCTTTGGGCTGCTTGTTGCAAAGTCCACAGTGTAACCCCACCACCTGTTCCAGGGAAGGAAGATGAGATTATCTTCTCCCATAAAGACTTATCATCTTAGAAATTCCAAGTAGTAGCTCTACTGTGTCCTAAAGAGTTACTATGAGTCCGATTAGACCGGATGGCAATGGATTTGAGATTCTGATGTCTAAGTAGCAGCCCTGGTTGCACCGTGGTTAAGTGCATGATTGTTAAGGGAAAGTAGATGATCCAAACCCACCAGTCTCTCTGTAGGAGAAAGATATCGTTGTCTGCTGCTGTAAAGATGACAGTGTTGGAAAGCCTCTGAGGCAGTTCTACTGTCCAACAATGATGCTCTGAGTCCTCTAAGGCTCAGTGACAGTGGTTTATGGTTTTACTCAAGTAAAAAGGGACTTTCATGGGTGCTAATAATTGAGGATGTCTGGAAGAGTAGTAGTTAGAAATTGGGTTGCTACCTACGAGGTCTGAAGTTTGAAACCCTCCATGTCCACCAGGGTTCCACATAGTATGTTCAGCTTTGACCCCTACTTCCATTATATGCCTCCTTCTGCCTTTCCCCCCGCTTTTCTTTCATTTATATTGATCCTGTGTCTATGTTGATCCCACCTAAATATATTCCCATCTCAAGATCTGCATTGTCACACTGCACAAAGCAACACATTCACAGATCCTGGGAGTTAGGACAAGGAGCGCCGGCAGCACTCTCCGGGAAGCGCTGGACTACTCACTGCAAGTAGTTAGGGTGCTTCAAGTCCCTGTTTGGGACTTCAAACTACTTCTTGGGAGAAAGATGCAGCTTTCTGATCCAGTAAAGATTTACATAACCTCAGAAACCTATGTAGAATCCGTATGGTTGGGACCAACTCCATGACCATGGGTGTGGCTTTAGGACATGGCTACCTTTGGAGAGGCTTTTCATTTTATCACAGCTGCCATTTCTGAATTGTTGCCCTCATTTTCCAATAGAATGTGTGACATTTGGGTTAGGTTTTATGTCAACTTGAGTGGGCCAGGATTCTCTCAAGATGTGAATTAGCACAGTGTGATCAACTTCATGATGCGATTTTTGCAAAATAGCCAAACAGTTGCGAAAGAATAGACCCTTTAATTTGACTACAGACTTGATATGATTGAGGGAGGTTTCTTCAGCGTGCGGGCTACTCAGTATAAATTGAAGGTGCGTGAAATCTAGCTTAATATGTTCGTTGGATTTGAATCTCGCGTCTGGATTATGGACTTCCTGGTATATTTCCGGCCATCCCAGGAACCATCAACAGACTGCCAAATGGTATTCATTTGACAGATTCCAGATTCATTCAGCTGGGAATCCACCAACTTGTGGTCTTCCTGCTTCATCTTCCTGCTTCCTGTTCATTAGCTCGTGCAACTGCAGGAGTCAGGAGAAGCCTTCAGCTTCCATCTGACACACAGACTTGAATGGACTGGATTTGCCCACTTCTAAAATGGTGTGAGCCATTTCGTGATATAAACCCCTTTATATATGTATACAAACATCATAGATTTTGCTTCTCTAGCGAGCCCAGCCTAACGCGGGTGGAAATGATATATTGTTGTAGTTGTTTTCTTTTTATTGAAAGTATTATGTAAATGTGTTGATCTAACTTTATCATCTATTGTTAAAATCTCTGAGAAATGTTCAGTAAACTGTATTTTAGAGCCACCATGTAACAATATGATAGCTTTGACATTTGGCAAGGTTTAATGATGTTTCAGTAATGGTGTCTTTGTTTTTGTGTGTTAATTTGGAATCCATTTAACAACACAATAATGATATTTTCAGGTTTTGTAAATGTGCCAAAAACGTGAAAAGTTCTTAATTAGAATGATTACTAACCCTCAGAAGGGCAACTAGAGAAATATATACTCACTGTATTTTTTTGTTGAAGTAGTAGGATTTGAATTAATTATTAATCTGTCCCCTGTTTCCAAAATGAGAGTAGTATAAATGCCTTCCTTTCTGTGACTTAAATGAACTCAGGCTTTTGAATTTTGTGGTTGGAAAAAGCAAGGAAATTGAGAAAATATTTATGAAAATGTATAACTAGCCATAGTTTATGTAAAATGTTATATCCTCAAGTGTAGCTTATGTGTAAACAAAGTGCACCATTCTAAACATTTAATTCTTTTCTGGTATGATATATGTGAGCCTCAAAGAGTGATTAACTGTATATATTTAATATAAATAAATATTTTTGCATATTTCTTCCAAACACAAACATCTGATCACTGTTAATTAAAATGTTTTTCTAATTGCTCATTGACATAGAAAATATTATGTTCCCTACTCTTGAAATCCCTGATCATCATTTGAAAGAATGGGTACTGAAGATTTTCTATTAATAAATGTTTCATGATCAACTTTATGGGTACTGAATGGGTACTGAAGATTTTATATTAATAAATTTTAAATTAATAAATGTTTCATGATCAACTTTATATTAATCAACCAAATTATAATAAACTTAAATTGACCTGTCCCCAAACAATGACAGCATAAATGTCTAGTACACATTCAACCACCTTCTGAAAATGTGATTTAGGAGTGCACATTTTCTAAAGCTCAAATAAAAAGACATGAAGGCAAAAGCCAACCTGAACCAAAACAAAACACCTAAGTCATGCATTTTTCAACTTGAGATTTCTGCCCAGCTTGTAGCCCTCACAGCTTAGGGGTTATGTGCTTGGCTGGTAACTGTAAAATCAATAGTTCAAAACTACCAACCAATCCCATGGATAAAGCTGGGGTTTTCTACTCCTAGGGAAATACATATATATTAGGGTTCCGTTGAACCCTTTTGATTAGAGATTAGGTATGTGAACAGCAGCCTTGCTATCATGCACAATGCGTTGGAAAGTGGTTTACTGCAGGTGTAGTTAGGTTGAAATCTAACACGTTATTATTTTATCTCCCTTTAGACCTAGTTTAAATTTATTCTAGCTGGTAATATTTTCTGCTTCCTTTTTGTTTGAGCTTTTTCTCTGTGTTACTTTGCTATTGTTCCTGGCTTTTTGTTTTTGTTGTTGGTTTCGGGGGGATATGTTATTTTTGTATATGAAATCTAGGATAGGGAAATCTATAGAGAGATTAAATGGATTAATGGATTTTTGTAGGTATGGGGAAATGGAAAATTAGTAACACTAAATACAGAAAAGAAGAAAATATTCTAAAATGGATTTTGGTGATGATTGTACAACTCCTCTTAGTATGCTTGAACTATTGTATGGCATGGGAATTATAGGCCAATAAAACTGGTAAAAATAAATCCAATGGAAAATCAAAACAAAACAAAATAATACTCATTTAACACAAAAGAGTTAAAGTCTCAGAAACTCACAGGGGAAGTTTACATTGCCCTATAGAGTCACTCTGTATCTACTGGATGTCAGTGAGTCAGTAAAGTTAAAATGACATATTAAGTTAGGTAAATCTGCTGCACAAGAACTTTTTAAATTGTTGAAAAGCAATGATGTTACTTTGAGTGACTGACTCTAGCCATGGCATTTTCAATTGCCTCATATGAATATGAAAGGTAGACATTGAGTAAGAAACACCAAAGTAATGTTGATGCATTTGAGCTATGGTGCTGCTAAAGAATATTGAAATACACTGGACTATCAAAAGAACAAACAGATCTCTCTTGGAAGAAATCCAGTCACAATGCTCCTTAGAGGCAGGAATAATGGGACTTCATATCACATACTTTGGACATATTATCAGGAGCGATTATTTCCTGGAGCAAGACATCCTGCTTCATAAAATGGAGGGGCAGCCAAAGAGGCCTTCCATGACATGGATGGAAACAGTGACTGCCATGACGCGCTCAAACAGAAGACCAATTTTAAGGATGCCACAGGACAGTGTTTTGTGTCATACACGGAGACGTTATGAGTCAGAACCTACTCAATGGCACCTATAAACAACAAACACCTGTCGTCCAGGGTCACTATGAGTAGGAATCTACTGGGTCATAACTGGTGTGTGAACTCTTAGAAGAAATTGTTCAGTATTTGCAAATTGAATGTAAGCAATGACTCCATAAAAAATGTTGTCATTATTCTTAGATGGCATCAATTTTATTTCAATCAATAGTGACTTTACACACAACAGAACAAAACACTGCTCAGCCATGTGCCATCCTCACAATCACTGCTTTGTTTCAACCCGTTGTTGCAGCTGCTGCTTGATAGTCCATAAGCTTGATAGTCTTCTTTTTCAGTGACCTGTTTTACCATGTCTGAGGTCCTCCATTAGAAACTGGTACTTCACAATAATCAAAGTCAGTAAGAGGAAGTCTTTCATTTAAATAGCATCTAGCTACACTTCTTTAAAGACAAATTTGTTCATCCTTATGGCAATCGATGTACAGGATAATGAATATGCTTCTCCAGGACCATGATGCAATGCATCAATTCTTCTCCTGTCGTCCTGTGTTCATTGGACAACTCTTACATTCATGAGAAACCCAGGAAAAGAGCATCACTTTAGTGAGACATATCTTAATTCTCAGTGATGTATCAGCTTTGTAACATATGACAAAATGCAGCATATTTTTATTTTGAATGCTGATTTCATAGTATTGATTGTGGATCCAAGTAAAATTAAATTTTTAACAACTTCAATATTTTCTTCATTTTTCATGATATTGCCTATTGGTCTAGTGGTGGAAAATTTTTTTTAATGTAATCCATACTAAAGAATATAGCCTTAATCTTCATCTGTAAGTACTTTTGGCCCTATTTGCTCTAAGTCAGTGGTTCTTAACCTGCGGTTCTCCTAAGACTCACCGGGTCTTTCACAGGAGTCGCTTAAGACCATCAGAAAACACATAAATATTTCACAATATATAATTACATATTGTTTTGTGATTAGTTAATGCTTTAATTATGTTTAACTGTGCTCAATTTGTAACAATGAAAATGCATCCTGCATATCAGATTCATAACATTACGATTCATAACAGTAGCAAAATTACAGTTACGAAGTAGCAACAAAAATAATATTATGGTTGGGGGTCACCACAACATGAGGAACTGTATTAAAGGGTCCCGCCATTAGGAAGGTTAGGAACCACTGTTCTAAGTAAACAGTTGTGCTATTTACTTATTTTGGATTAAGAATCTTCCTTCACTCCTGATGCCATATTCTTCTTCGTATAGTCCAGGGTCTTGGATTATTTGTTCAGTACACCGATTAAATAAGTATGATGAAAGAATATAACCCTATTTTACATATTTCATTATTTTAGACTATTTAGTGTTCCCTTGTTATTTTCAAAAAGTTTCCTTTAGTCTACGTACAGGTGCCTCATTAATGCACTTAAGTGTTCTGGAAGTCTCATTCTTTGTTAGGTTATCCATAGTTATTTTTCTTATTCATTTTAGTGGGGGCTCATAAATACATCCATTGTGTAAAGCACAATTATACATTTGTTGCCCTCATCATTCTCAAAATATTTGCTTTCTACTTGAGCCCTTGGTATCAACTCCTCATTTTCCTCCCTGCCTGGCCCCCTTATGATCCCCTGATAATGTATAAATTATTATTATTTTGTCATGGTTCACACTGTCCGACGTCTATCTTCACCCACTGTTCTGTTGTCTGTCCCTCAGGGAGGAGGTTATATGTAGATCCTTGTAGTCGGTTCCTCTTTCCACCCCATCTAACCTCCACCCTCCTGGTATCACCACTCTCACCATTGATCCTGAAGTGTTCATCTGCCCTGGATTCCCTGTGTTTCCAGTTCCTATTTGTACCAGTGTACATCTTCTGGTCTAGCGTGATTTGTAAGGTAGAATTGTGATCATGGAGGGTGTGGAGCATGGAGCACAAGCATTTAAGAACTAGAGGAAAGTTGTCCGTTTCATCATTTCTACACTGCACCCTGACCGGCTCTTCTCCACCCAATGACCCTTCTGTAAGGGGATGTCCAGTTAACCTAGAGATGGGCTTTAGGTCCCCATTCCACACGCCCCCTCATTCACAATGATGATTTTTTGATCTTTGATGCCTGATAACTGATCCCTTCGACACCTAGTGATCGTACAGGCTGGTGTGCTTCATCCATGTGGACTTTGTTGCTTCTTAGCTAGAGGGTTGTTTGTTTACCTTCAATCCTTTAAACCCCAGATGCTACATCTTTTGATAGCTGGCACCATCAGCTCTTCACCATATTTGTTTATGTACCCGCTTTGTATTCAGAGTGTCGGGAAGGTGAGCATCATGGAATGCCAGTTTAAATAGAACAAAGTATTCTTGCATTGAGGGAGTACTTGAGTGGAGGCCCAATGTCCATATGCTACCTTAATACTAAACCTATAAATATATGCACATAGATCTATTGCCCCATTGTCATATATAAATATATTTACATATGTACATTCCTGTATTTAGACCTCTATGAATTCCCTTTGCCTCCTAGTTATTTCTTCTATTTTCTTTTACTAACCTCTTGTCCCACTATCATGTTCAGCCCTTATTTGTGTTTCAGTAATTCCTCTTGGTTACATTGCTCTTGATTAAGCCCTACCAGGCCTCTTATGACCTCCTCGCCACTGCTTTTGGATCACTTGTTGCTCCCTTGTCCCTGGGTTTGTAAATACCACTTCCTTTCCGCCAACTCCTCCTCTCCAATGTCCCCCCGGGAACCATTGGTCCCATTGTTTTCTCCTCCAGATTGTTTATCCAGCCTATCTTAACTAGATAGACCAGCATAAATAATGATATGCACATAAACAAGACAGAGAAGAACAAAGCAACAAAAGAAAACAAAAAAATAATGACAAAAAAATAAATTCCTGTAAATAGTTCAAGGTCTGTTTGTTGACCTTTAGGAGTGTTTTCCGGTGGAGTCTGATGGAATTCCACGCCCTAGCCCCAAAGTCTATTTTTGGAACTCCCTCGAGACTTCCTTGTTCTGCTCCCCTTGCTGTTCTGTTGCATGCCCTTAGTGTTTTGCCTTGGTATGGTGGGGTCAGATCAGGACAATTCCCACACTGTCTCCAGTGTTGTCCCCATAGGGTTATGGGTCAGTGAGGGATATCTCATAGTGGGGCCGGCCATATGAACTTCTCTGTGGATTGGTTGCTCTGAGCGGGGATGTCATCCTCAAGGTTTCGTGGGCCAGGATGTACTCCTCTCTCTCTTCTTCCCCCTTCATTTGCTCCCATGTGCTCTGATCAGACATGTCCCTCTCCCTGAGCTGCAGTTTCAGTGCTATCCTCTGAAGTAAATTCTTCTGCGGGGAGGGGATGCTGTCCAAGTAGTTGGGATTTGGGCCGGTCCCTCAGACCTCTCTATTGGTTCTCGGCTTCATGCTGGTATATTGCATTCACATCTTAGAGCACCAGGTTAAAGTCTGGTCCCTCTTTCCCTGTGGAGATATAAACAATATCCCCCATCTTGGTTGGGCTAGTGCCCTGTTGCCCTGCCACCCACTTCTTTTTTGCCCCCTTCCCCCCCTCCTTTTTAGTTGGCTATCATATGTATCCCTGGATTTGTTCTGTCCCCTGCTATACTACCTGGACCTCACCCCAGGGATATTTGTATACAGTAGCTTTTTCCCTATGCCCCTTTTGCATTTTTTTTTAACCGTACCTCAGTGGACTTATGTTGTACTTTCCTTTTGTGCTTGGCTTAGTTCGCTTAGCATAAATTCCTCCAGTTCTTCCAATGCTGTGATGTGCTTCATGCATTCATCATTGTTTTTTAGCAATGCGTAGTACTCCATTGTATGCATGTAGCACAGTTTTTTAATCCATTTGTCTGTTGATGGAAATTTGGGTTGTTTCCGGCTCCTTGAAATTTTGAACTGTGCCACAATGATTATTGGAGCACAGATATCTGGCTGTGGTTTGTTTCTTGCCTCTTCTGGGTATGTGCCCAGTAGGGGGATTGCTGGGTTATATGGTAGCCTGGTTTATCACCTTTTAATCCATGAAGTATGTGCGTCATATATGCCTTCAGTGTGTCTTGGGCTTCTCCATTATTGGTCATTAATTATGTGTTACTTCTATAAATAGTTGACTGTTGACCGCTTCTTGGTACAATGACTTGTTCATTTGCTCTTTCTGTAGCTGCTTCTTATGTCATTTAATATTTTGCTTATAGAATCCTTCACTATTTCAATTTTCCTCAGATTTTTTCAGCATGAGAAATCATGAGCACGTTCTTCTCTTTTGCTTTCTAAATCTATTCTTTGCACAGGTCATTATAAT
>NW_022111379.1:25524652-25526214 GCF_000313985.2 Echinops telfairi
TTTGTTTGTTTGTTTTTAAATCTTTGCTTTCTTCATATACTATTATTGATAGTATAACACTTCTGGTCCTAAGTCATTAAAGTGCAATATACTCAAAGCTTTATTTTGGATCCCATGGACTTAAAATTTCTTCAGTTTGTCTGAGTAACATTCAACCACACCTGTGACAGTCCTTTGTATATATACTTATTGTTAGTAATTAGACTATATAATTTCTGAATGGCTTTTATGATTTCAACTTTATTGTTACCACCCTGATGTTATCTTCATTTTAGACCAGGTCTATAGTATGGTCCTATTAAGCTTGTTGCACCATTAAATCAGTTGATAATTAGGGCATGAGTTATTCAAATTTCTCTAACTGTAACTCTAAATTAGTCATACCCCAATAGTATGTCTAATAGGAAGTCATACCAGTGAAGGTTCTAATCCAAAAAAGAAGTCAAAGAACACTCTAGACATGGATATAATGTGGAAGGTCATAAAACCTCTGTTAATAAATAGTCTGGGAAATTGTGACAAAATGCTGTCTTAACTGGCCATTTTGTGAGCATTAAGAAAAAGAATATTTTAGAAGCAACTAAATTGAGATTGGGATAAAAATAGATATTTTTAACAAATGGAAGACAAGGGTCAAGTTATGGAATGGAGAAGCTATTAATATATTGATAGAAGACAAAATCCTGAGAAGGATTTCTTTGAATTTGTTGACAATTTAAATCAGGCCATATAGACCTTTTGATAATCTCAAGAAACAGCAACAAGAAGATTGAAAATATTTCAATTCCACCAAGAGACTTTCATCACTTTAAATGCAAATTTGCTTTACATAATGTACATATAACTAGAGAAGCAGAAAGTTCTTATGTGACGATGCCAAAAAATTGAACATTAAGCTAGGCAACATAATACATGATAAAGAATATCCACCAGAGCAGATTTTCAACATGGGTAAAAACAGGCTTACTGGGGTATGGATGCTAGAACAAACCTATATTCACAAAGGAGCATCATTGATTCCAGATTCCAAAGCATTTAAGGACAGATTACACTATTGATTGAAGGAAATTTTATGGATTTAAATTAAAATATTTTCTTGTTTACCATTCTGAAAACTTTGAACTTTCAAAAACATTGACAAAAATAAACTGCCAATCTATTGCAGGAATAACTCCAAGGCTTGGATGATGATTATATCATTCAAAGACTAATTTTTAAATTATTTCATCTGAAAAGTGTGTGCCTACTGCTTTGAATAGAAGTCCTTTACATATTCTGCTGTACTTAATAATGCCTTCGAACATCCTCCTCAATACAAAACCAAAATTCAAATCACCATGAATCCATTCTAACTAATAGTGACCCTACAGGAGAGTATAAAACTCCTTGTGTGGACTTCTGAGGATCTAAATCTTTACAGGACTAGAAAGCCTCATCTCTCTTTTGTGAAGCAGCTGATAAATTTGAACCAATGGTCTTGTGGTTAGCAGCCGAATAGGTAACCCATTAGCCACCAGGACTCCTTTTATAGTCTGATCTATGAAAGTAGTATATCTACCTCC
>NW_022111379.1:25527167-25540491 GCF_000313985.2 Echinops telfairi
CCATACACTAACTATCACTAATTTTCTAAGTACAAATGCTATCCACATAATCAGGAATAGTCCAGAGACTACAATGCTTATATCTGCTACATTGTAGGTGCTCAATCAAAATTACTTCCTCCTTAAAAAACAAAAATAATCAATAGTGCTAGAAAACCAACAAATGTACTGCCGTAAAATCAACTCCTAGTGACCTTATAGGACAGAGAGAAACTGCCCCTCTGGGATACTGAAGCTGTATATCTTTACTGGAACACTTTTCTCCCATTGAGTGACCTTTTGTTTAACAGTTCAATTTGTTACCCAATACACTATCAGGGCTGAAATTGCAAAATTCTGATCCTGAACATCTTTACTCTCTACTTCAGTTTGGGTAGAATGGAAAACAAAAAGAAAGGACTGAAAATTAAGAACATTCTGATCTTTTTAGGAAATGACTGATGGTTTCGCATATATGTTAAAAAGTAAGGCCCTTGAGCACAAATGGTTAAGCTTGGGGCTATTAACTAAAACCTTAGTAGTTCAGCTTGCGTTCACCCAGAAGTAACCCAAAGAAGTGGCTGGAGATCTATTTTTGAAAGGCATCACCATTAAATACCTGTGCCTCAGCACAATTCTGCTCTAACACAAAGCAACAAACTCACTGTCACAAAGTACATTTCAACTCACAACATCCCTGTAGGACAGGGTAGAGCTGCCGCTGTGGGTTTCCAAGACTATAACTTTTATAGGATTAGAAAACATTGTTTTTGTCCTGGAATGGCTGCTGTTTCCAACTTTCATAAGCCAACCAATTAGTGGTAGTCTCCTCTCTTTTGTTTTTAATTGTATAATTTAAAATGAACTTATTTCAAGAAACATTCTATGAATGTCAGCCAATTAATAAGTTACATACAACATATCCCTTTGAAAAAAATCTACCAAATCATGAATTTCAAATCTTCGAATTCCTGAAGTTAAAACTCTATATGAAACCAGCAGGTTATTTCCTTAAAAGAGACTGTGCTTGACTAGCATATCTCTTCCTTGCATTTCTTCCTTTCTTTATATTGCCAATATTAACAATCTATAAAGTTTGAGAACATATTAGACTGATGATTCTATATAATGATTTCAGGAAGTTAGCAATTCCAATAGGAGATTGTAGCTTTAATAATTAACCCAAAAACTAACAAGGAAGAGACCACTATTATTAATATACAGTATGTGTTAGGCCAGGTTGACTAGAGAAACAAATATACTGGCACTCATAATGTATAGCAAGTGTTTTATATCAAGAAATAATTATATATAATTTTTGATAGAAATCAATAATTGATATAGCTATCTATCTATCTTCATCATCATCATCATCTATCATCTATCTATATCAAAAAAGCAGCCTAGCCCAGTCCAACTCAAATCCATAAGTCTGATACTAGACCTTAAGTCTTTCTTCAGACTCACGTCATCACATGCAATGATGCAGAATGCAGGAAGATCACAGGCTGGTAAGGGCAGACTCCTGTGGATCCAAGGTTGGTAGAACCTCTGCAGCTCTCAGGGTCAGTGGCAGAGTCCCAGCAAGAAGGAAGAGAAAGGCGGAGAGTGAGAGTAGGAGGTATCCAGGGTCTTCATTATAAGAAGGCTTTACCCCCAAGGAGGCACCACCAGGCTATGATCTGATTGACAAGTTGGATTCCAACCTTACACATGTATACACCTTCAAATTGACATAAAATCATCTACCACACAGCATATGCCGGAAAGGGAGGACTTGGGTTTCTCAACCAAGCAAAGGTTAGGAAGGTTATTTGATAAACATCCTAACAATGTCAAAACTGAATGTGAACTAAACATTGGGACTTTCTTTCAAAAAAATTACAAGACAAGATGGATACTCACGAATGATTTATAGACCACCCACAGTAAAATTTAACTACTTAAAGTTTTAGGAATTGGCCACCAATCTAACAAACCTCCACTGCTTAGGGATGGATTTTATTCAATTTAAGACTTATTGGACTTATGCCTCAGCACATTCTTTACTTCATCTTGTAAAGAATTACTTTTACATTAAAAATAAATAAGTAGATCCAGGAAAAGCAAAAATTATGCAATAGGACTTTACATGTCTACACACAATGGAAAAGCAAATCAAGCAGTATAAGACTAAACAGACTGGTGGCAAACATATTTACCCAATGGTAATATGATTTAATACCTTATGAAAAAATCAGGCTAATTATTTACCGTGTAAATTAGCATACATGTACTCATTTCAATAATTGTATACAAAGATAAAGCATAATTATGCAAAGATTTTATTCAGCAACTACATCTCAGTGAAACTACTCAAAGTGCAGTTTGTTTTAGACACTGAATCATCTAGATCAGAGTTTATTTTGGACACAAGAGGTCCAATATTGCTCTGAATATACTCTGTAATCTTTTCAATCCTAGGTCTTCCAAACAATTCCTGTAGAACATTGTAGATTCTGCTACAATTGTCATAAAATTAATGGTGTCAAATCTCAAAGCAGTAAATAGTGTTTTTGTTTTCTCCTACACAATTAGGATGAAATATTTCACTGTTTATTAAAGCATTGACCCTCAAACTTGAATTTCTCAGAAATGAATTTTCTTCTTTCTGGCCAATTTGCTTAGACCATAGCATTTAGCTGTCCAGAATCGATAGCCCATATGTTGGACAGCAATGCAACTCTTAATTCATTTAGTTACTCAAAATATATTTACTGTTTGAGAATTTATGTATAAAATATTGATGACTCGGCAATATATGTTGATTTTTTTTTCAGGATTGCCATTTGGATTAGAGTAGTTCAGAAAATTAGAAAAATTTTGATATCATTTTGAAATTCTTCAATTAAACTTCAAAATGTAAACATGCCAGATTTTATTATATGTTTTATATGAATAGATAACTATGACATTCTAATTTTTTGAAAGAGGAAGAAATACCAAAGTATACCTATTATCACTGAGTGAATTCAACTAATAGGGGGAAAATATATTTAAAGTGTTTCTCATTTAAATTGCCCCATTGCAGTAAGGTATAAAAGAAAGGCCAAATCTTTATTTACCCTTCCCGAGAAAGTACTATCCTTCGTTGTAAATAAATGAAAACAAAGGGGTCTTTAGGGCTGCCTAGCAATTATATTACTCCCCATGGTATTGACATATATTTTTTCTTCATACATCGCTAAATTTTCACTAACAGGACTTGAATCTTTCATTTGTATAGGATACCTGACACATAGCTCAAAAGTAAAGGAATGAACTTTGAAACTAGGCAGTATGAGCTCAAATTCTGAATACACCCTTCCCTAGTTTTGTGACCTTGGAACAATTACAGAACCACTATATCGTGGATTAAATTGTGTTCCCAGAAGTATGTACAAAATTCTAACCCTTATACATCAGGATATTATCTCATTTGTGCATAGGGTTTTCTTTGTTATGTTAATGAGCCCATAGGGTATGCCTTAAAGCAGTCAAATCTCAGAGATAAACCAAACTGATGAGGCACAGAAGAGGAAGCACAAAAGATACATGCCATGAGATTTCTAAAGAAAAACTGAACACAAACAAGAATCTATGGACCCAGCCCCACAATGAGAGAAAGTCTTCTGAAGCAAGAGCCCTCAACTTGAACTTCTAACATTTTTAACTGTTTGTTAAGGTCACTCACTTGTGGTATTTCTGGTCTAGTTGCACTAGAACACTTGAATGAGTTTTGAATCTCCTTCTTCATCAAGTTTGTTGTTAAGTTCCAATTCATAGTAACCCTGGGCATAACAGAACAAAATACTAACCATCCTATCTCATTCTCACATTGATTGCTATGCTCAAGTCCATTAGTGCATCCAATGTATCAATCCATTGCATTGAATAGCTTCCTCTTTTTACCGATCCTCTTTGTCTGAGAAGCCATTCTCTCCTCCCAGAGCAGGAAAGAAGACAGAATGCTAAGTTTATAATTTTTTATTTTGAAATATAATTGCACTTATAGAAAAGGTTTAAACGATTGTTTATGTGATATCTTCGTACTCTTTCACCATTTTGAACATTATATCAGATTTACTTTATAATTTTCTCCCTCTTCTTCTATTTCCCTTACCACCACCACACTTACTACCATCATGTTGCTTTTGACTCACCGCAACTTGATGTAGGATTTCTGAGGCCGTGAATATTTATTTGAAGACGGTACCTTCATTTGGGTTCGTTTGATAAGTCCACATGATTAGATTAAGCCTATGTATTTTATAAAAATAATTTTATTGGGGGCTCTCACAGCTCTTGTAATAATCCATATATCAACTGTATGAAGCACATTTGATATTGCCATCATCATTTTCTAAATATTTTCTTTCTTTCTGTTTGAGCCTTTGGTAATAGCTCCTCTTTTTCCCCTCCTTCCCTCACCCTCCCAGCCTCGTGAACCCTTAATAAATTATAAATTATTATTATTTTCAGATCTTACACTGACTGCTGTCTCCCTTTACCACATTTCTCTTGTTCTTCCTTCTTTTTTTGGTGTGTGTGGAGGAGTGTTATATGTAAATCATTTGAATTGGTTCCCCCTTTTATCACCTTTCTCCTCCCACCTTCCCCTACCCTCTTGGTTTTGTTACTTCCATTTCTATTCCTGAAGGGATTACCTGTCCCAGATAACTGTGTTGAGAGCTCTTGTCTGTACCAGTATGCATGCTCCAGCTGGGGTCATGAGATTGAGGGTCAGGAAACTCAAGGAATCAGAGGAAGATTGTGTGTTTCGTTGGTTCTATATGGTATTCTGGCTGACTCATCTCTTCCTTGTGACCCTTCTGTGAGAGGATATCCAATTGTCTACAGATGGGTTTTGTGTCTCCATTTCAAACTCTCTCATTCTCAACAATATGTTTATTTGTTTTGGGTTTTCTGATGCCTGTTATCTGATTCCATCAACACCTCGTGATCACACATGTTAGCGTGCTTCCTTGATATGGGATCGTTGCTTCTCTGTTAGATGGCCTCTTGTTTAATTTCAACTCTTTAAAACCCCAAATGCTATATCTGGTAATATCCAGGCACTACATCACCCATCAGCTTTTGCTTATGCACCCATTTTCTCTTCAGAGACTGTGTTGGGAGGGTGAGCATCACAGAATGCCAGGTTAATAGAACAAATTGTTTTGCATTGAGGGAGAAGCCTACATATTTTTAGCAGAGTGATGCTATGGGCTTCTTAGTGCATCACTAAGAAGATTAATAACATATTAGAGAGCCAAGGGGAGAAGCAGAGGAGTCTAGTTTTCACATCACATTGGTGGATCCTGGGCTTGGGTTTGAAAATCAATCAATAGAATAGAGGATATAGATATTTTCAATACTTCTTTTGAGAACTGGTTTAGAAACTAGTGATTACTTCAGTGGATCCAATTCATAATGAGGTGGAGACCATTGTTCTGTTTCCATTGAGTAAACATAGTTTTTGAAACATAGATTGCTTATATTTCCATTATCATGAAATCAAACTGAATGCTAACTTCCTACATAAATAAAAAACTGTTTACTAGGAATTACGAAGCAAATAAACAAACTCACTGCCCTTGAGCCATTTCTGACTCACAATGACCCAATAAAACAGGGTAGAGCTTCTCTGGTGGGTTCCCGACACTGTATCTCTTTATGGGAATATAAAGCCTCATCTTTCTAGTGAGGAGCAATTGGTGGTTTCGAATCTTGCAGCTACCAGACCAACACTACCAGCGTTCCTGTGATTAGGAGGTAAGGAAGGCACAATCTCTTTTCAGATAAAAACGCATCAAATAGAAAATGTATAGAGTGTAGAGTGTGGTGTTATGGTCTTAATCAGAAATAATAATCATAGTGCAGAGAAAAGAGAGATTTATGAGGCTTAAATAGATCTAGATGATTCAGACAAATCAATGAGTCTGGAGTTGAACCTGGAATTATGACATGAATGAAGAGAAAAATATTTAGTGTGGGTCTCTATAAAGCTACGGGAGAACATTAGTAACCAACTTATGTTTCTGGGGCTTTTTGGTTTTATTTTTTGTTTTTAAAAAAATGAAGACAAGACATTTCTTGTTCATTCTGAGTGTGTGCTATTTACCATAGTAGAATACATATAGCCTAGGTCATCATCTCATCACCCTGGAGTTGGCAGTGAACTAGAAATTAATTGTGTTATTCTCATTTATGAAACTGCAGATCTAGAGTCTTATTTGTTACATCTACTTGCTGGGCTTCCTTTGTCTTTTGCAGTGTTACCACATAGAAACTTGCTTTTCAGGAAGCCTTCCCTTTGGGGAGCAATTCAAGATCAGCTGTTCTCCACTCACAGCAGTTTGAAGCCCACTGGAGCCCATGTAGATTAAGAGTTTAGAGACTTAGTGACATTAATGTGGCCAACTTTTTGCACTGATAGTTGAAAACAGTGCAATTATAAAGATTCCCTTGTGGACAAAAAGCTAAGAGAGTGGAGACAATACATAGAACCTGCAGCATCTTTAAAAACAAAACGGTTTCATTTTTTAAAAATATATGAAGAAACTGGAAAACAGCAGGATCTCAGTTGAGGCAATCATCACATTTTATGGATATTCAGTCTAAAGCATTTAAATTTAACAATTAAAAAGGCACTGGGGAAGAAAGCAGTGTTCCACATTGGTACTTTAAACCTGTTGTTTACGTTTCACTGAATGAGTTCTCAAAATTTTCAGCTGTTCCTGTCTACAGCCAGAGGTGCAAATATTTGAGATCTGGAACAAGATTTTGGATTAAAAAAATGCTCAAATTAACAAAGAAACAAAATAATTCTCAATATTTCACGTAACTGAAAGAAAATAATAAAATATTTCAAGAAGTGTTTTGAATAAGGAAACATACAACAATTTATCAGAAAATATTGTGCCACTGAAATAGAGATTCAGAGATGGTATTCTTTAAAAGAACAACACAATCTGAGAATCTGCTATATATATTTTCTTATAGGCAGTTGCACTCAGACATGATATTTTAAAATAATAATAATAATAATTTTATGGGAAAAACAAAATGAAAAATTAAGTCTAATCACTTGGATTATACTTTCTTCCAATATATTAAATATTATCAGTAAAAATTTAAAAATATTTGTCAGTTAAAAAAACTTACGAAAGTAATGGAAGAGTTAAGATAAGAGAGGTCAATGCCATTGTAAATACAATCCTGTAAGAATGATGATATACAAGTAGATACACAGATAGACAGGTCAATTGTGTGTGGAACGAAAGAAGGAATACACAGACACACACACACCCCAAAACACCCAGATTTTATTTTTCAAAGCTATCTTTTTAAAAAAAACAACCTTATCACCTTCAAAGTATTTCCATTACACTTAGTACATTTATCAAATCTGTGATTCCATTCTTGGGAAGATTTTTCAAATTCATCTCTTTAGATGGATGACATCTCCCTCATTTTCCCCCCTCACCTCTTCTATGTCATCCAATCGCTGTCCTTTCATGTCCCTCTTCATTTGTAGATACAAAAAGAAGTAGTCTGATCTGGGCCAATACCCACTCATTTTGCAGTGGAGAGTTATCCTCCAAATGTTTGTCCTTGTTTTCTTACTCATCCTTTTGTTGATTTCCAGCCTTATGGCACAGTGCTCTGATAGGGAATTCTGAGTGACCTCAATGTGCTTGAATTTACACAGCCTCAATTTATGTCCCAGCATATGGTCTATCTTCAAATATGTGCCATGTGGTCTTGAGAAGAATATAAAGTGTGGAGAGCTCTGAAAATATCTATCAAGTCAAGTCTCCTAATTGTAGAGTTTAGTTCTGTAATTTCCTTGTTAAGCATATTTCCCTGTGATCTATCTTTCTTGGAGAGCTGTATATTAAAGTCACCTACTATGATTGTTGAGCCTGTGATTTCTTTTTTCAATTTTTGGAGAATTTGATTTACAAATTTCATGGGTCTCTCACTGGGCACATATATATTTATTATGCTCGCTGGATCTTGTTCTACTAATCCCTTGAGCATTATATAGTTCCCCTCCTTATCTCTTGTTATGGCTTGCACCTTGAAATCAATTTATCTGAGAGTAGGATTGCAACCCTTGCTTTTTTTGAATTGCCATTTGCTTGGTATATTTTTCTCCAGCCTTTGATCCTCAGCCTAATTTTGTCTTCAAGCTTGAGATGTGTATCTTATAGGCAGCAGATTGATGGGTTGTGTTTTCTAGGCCAGTCTCTTTTAATGGACAATTTCAGTCTATTGATATTCAGAGTTAGTACATCCATCTGTGGACTCTGTGATGTCATCTTGTACCCATCTTGCACCTTTTGTGTTGGGTGTTTTCCTACCTCTCTTCTTATGGGTGTGTTTTGTGTGTATGTGTGTGGTTCATCTTGCCTTCTTTAGACCATTGAGCCAATGCTATCTTTGGGGATGTTTTAAATTTGTTGACCTCTGGGTGGAGTTGTTCTATATGGTGGCCTCTTATTTGTGCTCAGTTAATGTTGTTCTTCTGCCCATACTTGGTCAGGAAGGATTGTTTTTTGTGGAGCTGGGCTTTTTAAAACTGTATTCTTTGATTTTTTTTCTTGTACAGGATGACTCTTTCCCATATGTTTAGATAGATAAGTTGGCTGGGTAGAGTATTCTTGGATTTCCATTATTGTCTTTCAAGTTTTGGAATATGTTACTCTACTCTATTCTTCAGGATGTCCATTTTTAGGTCTGAGCACATTCTTAATGTGGGTACCTTTATAAGTGACTGCCTTTTCTCCCCCTAGCTGATCTTCTGATTTTCTCCTTTTCCTCAAAATTTCATAATTTAACCATTATGAGCCTTAGTGAACTGTTCTTGGGATTCAGTCCAGCTGGTGTCCTTTTGGGTTCCAGAAGAGTTGTTTTTCACTCATTAAGCTGGGGAATTTTCCTTCTAAGTCAGTGGTTCTCAACCTTCCTAAGGCTGTGACTCTTTAATACAGTTCCTCATGTTGTGGTGACCACCTAACCATAAAATTATTTTCGTTGCTACTTCATAACTGTAATTTTGCTTCTGTTAGGAATTGTGCAGCACCTGTGAAAGAGTCGTTCGGCCCCCAAAGGGGCCATGGAGCACAGGTTGAGAACCACTACTCTAAGTATTCCCTCACTATTTTTGCTGTTGACTTCTTTGTTGTGTCTTGTTTTAATAGTCCAATTATTCTCATGTTTTCCCCTTTAAAGCATCAGACATTTTTCTAAGGTTTATTCATTATTTCTGATTATCTTGTTTGACTGTCTTTCCTGTTTGTTGAAATGTTCCTGGTTATCCTTGAAGTCACTGGTACGGTTCTCTGATTCTTCTCGTCTGTTGGTGAATTTGTTGCTTGCTTTTGTTACCTCATTCCTTAACTCTTGTATGAGTCAACATTTTCATTTGTTCAGGAAGTTGCTGGACATCCAGAACAAGGTGTGTCATGAATCAACATTTTATCTTTTTTGAAATAAGAAAACCACTCGTACACTTGAGTGTTTTGCATAGATCTCTCCTTATAAGCTGTGTTCCCCATCACAACAGTTTCTGTGGCATTTTTTCTTGGGCGGGAACAAAATCTCACAGTCACACACTGTTCTCTAAGTCAAGCATCACAAATAACAAGGTTCTAGAGAAACGGCTTTTATGAAAATATTCACTGTGACCAGAGAGAACCTTTCCAGATGATGCCACTGGATGCACTAAGAATGAGTTGCTCAATGCTCAACTAGTGGCAAATATGCATACTACAAAAGCTGTGCTCTGCCTAGAGCAATTCTGTTTGTTTTGGGGTTTTTTTGGTACCCCCTGATACACACACACACACACACACACACACACACACACACACTCTTAACCTGCCTGTCTATCTATGTACGTGTTGACTGGGGATATTTCACATGTGTATTTAACTATGTTATAAATATACTCATGAATATAGTAAGTTATAAAAACTTAGACAAAAAACAAACACAGTGAAAGAATATGTTGCTGGGATTCAGGGATCAAAACCATTGCCTTGGGGGGGGACACTAAGATCAATTGCCTTAACATAGTCCTCTGAGACAATATTCTAAATTTTACTTTAGTGAGTAGTAGCTGTGATGTTAAAATTTGTGAGCAACCATCAAAGGTACAACTATTGGTCTCTATCTGGAGGAAATAAGAATGAAGGAAATCAATTAGTCCAATGGATTAATGGATCACCTGAAGATTGGTCTCCACCACTCTGAGATTACAAAACTAGATGATATCTAGTTATTGTTGACTGCTTTGAAAGGGAATACATTAGAAGTCTTGGATTGAGTGGGAGAAAAATGTGGAACAAAACTCAAAATCATACAGAGACCAGAATTGCTGATCTGATTAGCTAGTAATTGGTGGAATCCCAAGACTAGTTCCCCCAACCCCCTTAGTCTAATCTGGTTATTAAAATCTTTGTAAAGTTTATTTTTACCAAAGAGATGCAATTCATTATGATAAAGTATCACAGAATAAACTTTGTTTTACAACACTTTTGTGCTCCCTGTTTGCGGGAGTAGGTGGAGTAGGTGTAGGCAGTTCACACACAGACAATTGGCCATTGCATTGTTACAAAATCGGAGTCTATCATGTTTCAACTGCATAATTGTTAAAATCTTTTGGAAAATAATTTTTCCTGGTTTTGACATGTTATCTTAATCTCTGAAAACTGAAATAGCATTGGTAGGATTCACTTCTTAAAGTTGAACGTTTTTTTCTACAGTATTTAAAAAGAACATAAAAAAGTGACATTTTGAAATATAACTCCCCAGAAATGAGTAGGATATAAAATGATTAAGATTATTGTTAGGGCATTGTTACATCAGAAACAGTAGCATCACTTTAAAAATTAGGGTGCCCAATAGAAAAAGGAAGCATCTATAACTAATATCTGAATCACCATTCAGGTCTAGAACTGGCTCAAACTTCAGCCAGATAAATAGATGGATCTATAAGGGAAAAATAACATTAGTGAAGTATGCTCTCCTCCTCTCTTGGTGAATTCGTTACTTTCTTTGTTACATCATCCTTCTTGAAATCAAGGGAGAAGCATTTGTCCAAGGATACAGTTCAGAAGGGTTAGGAGAGAAGGAGTGAAAGATACAGGACAGGTCACAATGGGGCTTCTTCCCCATTCAATACAGCACGGATCTAAGGTGTGAAACCTTTCTTTTGAAAAGGCTCATTGGCTAGCCCTGGTCATTTCTGGTAAAACTGTGCTTTGCTCCTCTTTCGAGAGTATACAGGCTATCTTTGAATCTTAAAATATCTTTGTAAAAAAGTCTGCAGAGATGAATATCAACACTTGGCATGCCATCTGCATAGAGCTAATTATATACACTTTGTTTTTTTGTCACTATAAGATATTTCAGAATGAAATGTGTGAACCATCTGCCAACAACTTTATTCACATTTCTCAGATCATCAGCAAGAAACCTTATATTTCCCCCCTAGGGAACACAAATTGTACTGTGCACAAGGTGTGTAGGTGGCAAAAATTCTAAAAATGGTTTTGACATGTACATGTAAACAGGAAGTATGGTCAGTTGAATGTCCTAGAATCATTTACTCTACCATGTGTCCTTGATGTAGTGTTATACAAACTAACCCTAAGTCCCCCTCCCCCTAACCCCTTGCCAAGTGTCAGACACTATAGTTTTGACATAATTTACATGATTGTTGACAGAGGAAGAACAAAGACTCCATGAGCTTAAAATAAATTTCAGTTTGCCATTTGATTATGTAAATATGTGGTTGCATGATCCCCAAATTTGCCACCTCACATTTTATGCACAAAGGCAAAAACAGTTTTTGTGCTTTGGAAAGCAGGTGCACACAATTATTCCTACAAAGAAAAAGAGAATTCTTTGCAGCGATTTTTAAAAATTATTGAGCAATTCCAGACATGCATGCTAATTTTGTTTCACTCTTTAGCCATCTTCTGTTAGTAAAATTTATAGTCCTGTTATCTCTCTTTGACAACAAAAAGAGAAACAGATAAAAAGCTGCACAAATTATGCTACTACCAGTGGACACAAGCCTTCCTCAATGAATATTTGTCATGGCCAGGCATTTTATAAAATTTTCAGGCAATGTTTCATTCATGCCTACTGAAAATGAGACACGTGATCACCTAACAGAAAGTTAGGGATACATTGTCTTTTGCAAATATATTATTTCCCATTCTATTTTCTAATAGCACATTTGGAACAAAGTTGTAAGGCAAAGGGAGAAGAGTAAAACTGTCTATACTTTGCTTTCGTAGGAGAAAGATGAGGCTTTCTACTCCTATAAAGAGTTAAAGTCTCAGCAACCCTCAGGGGAAGTTCTACCCTCTCCTGTAGGGTTTCTATGAATCAGAACCAACCCAAAGGCAGTGAGTTCAGTTATACTGTGATTTGAAAGTTCACTCACGTTCTTAGTACTTGAGTTTCCTTCAAAAGAAAAATAGCCACATGTTCTCTAGTTTTATAGTATTAGAACTTGGGTAAGCCTGAAAGGAAAAAAATTGAAAGAAAAAATGTATTTTACTATTTGAGTTTCTTCCACTACTTAAATACTGGTTTTCATTTCTTAAGATGATTTCAGTACTTGAGCTCTGCAAAGGTTACAGAATTTGGGTAGTCATTAATACTTTAGAATTTGTAATTTTGGATTTCACAATTAATTTTTTCTAAATAATTTTGGTTTAAATGTATATATCTATAACATACATATGTGCATATGCATACATATGTGGACATGTATACATACTTACAACAGCAGTGTGTGGTTGCATATATGTATATACAGTGGATTCGATTGAACATAAAATAATCTTTATTTTCTCATATCTGTAATTTGAAGAGCAGATGAAAAATCCTTAATTATGAAAAATAATTATACCTATTTCAAAACTATTAAAGAGTCAATTGCCTTTAAAATGAGTGTCCCTGGATTTGTTTCTCTAGGCAACCCAGCCTAACACATTATGGTATCTTGGGAGAGGGGTACTAGAGAAACAAATCATGAAGACAGAGTGTGCATACTTATTTGACCTCTGCCTTATGGTAGTTTTTGCCAGCTTTTGGCTAGCTGGTGGTCAGTTAAGGCTACACTATTTATTCATTTTTTTTCCTGAAAAAGGACATGAGAAGTGAAGGTTTTGATTCCTAGAAGTTGTGTTTGGTTAATTCTGTCTGAAATGGTGAAAATATATGTGATAAATTTAAATTTTGAGCTCAGTGGCCAAAATGGCACCTTAAAATTCCCTGAGACCATTATGATTAGTCAAAA
>NW_022111379.1:25541096-25548024 GCF_000313985.2 Echinops telfairi
AAGAATGTGTTTAGGATCTGAATCTACTAGGTTTATACTGATTACTTCTTCTGCCTATTGTTATTGATATAGCGATTGATATAAATGATTAATAGGAAGTATGAAAATAGAGTTTGTAAGCACACTTCCTTCAGCTACACATGCAAAGAACACTCTGAAAGGCAAGTCCCACTCAGTGTTTTGAGTGCTCAGGACATTTGCACTTAAAGAGACTTGCTGACTGGCAAGACTTGCTCTTGGCAGACTGATGCAAAGAAGGAATTTGGACTTTCAAATTTTTAACTAGTGATTTGTGCTTAAGGCTGGAAAATTTTGGAGCAGTGAAGAAACTCTCCTCTCTAGGACTGAACATTAGAGGAAATTTTCAGGCAGCCTGAAATGCTTGCAAGGTGAGCACCTTTATCCACTTGTTGAGTGGATGTGGGAGAAACATAGCAATAAAGAGACAGGTTGAGTCTGGCCACTGACACCCAAGGGTCTGGTTCACAGGGACTAGAGGAGAAGATTAGAGTGGGTTGGCTGGTCTGAAGTTTATAGAGTTGTGTAGAACTTGAGCATGCCCTAGCCCAACAGGGGCTTGGTTTGTTGAGAATTTGTGATGGGGTCCATGGTTGAAAGGCAAGTTGGCCAATGGGCACCCTGGTGAGGCTAAGTGAGGTGGCCCACATTGGGTTCACTAGAACCCAAGCAGATGAAGATAAGATTTTTGAGCCTGTGAATTGGTACATATTGCAGCTTATTTTATGGACAGCCTGTCATGATTTTACTTTGCTCATAGATGCAGATACACAAGTTTCCAACTGCAATGAAGATTTTTCACATCAAAGACCATGTTGTCTCCTAAAAGCACTGGGTTGATATAAGTGGGCATTATAGAAATTGGATACCCAAAATTGGGTGGATAAAGGCATGAAGTAACTGACTTGCCAACTTTCACGGATGGGGGAATATGTTGATAGCATTATAGGATTATGCTACAGGTGTTCATTTAACTGCTATTTGTAGGCATACAATATTTTCATTTTGTTCACTTAATGAGGTTGGCACATACTGAGTTGTATGCATTTTAGCTTTATCCTGTTAGGCCAGGTTAACTAGAGAGACAAATCCAGGGACACTCATATATGTGTATGAGAGAGCTTTATATCCAGAAGTAATTTTATGTCAAGCAAATATCCCAGGCCAGTACAACTCAAGTATATGTCTGATACTACTCCATTGTTTGAAACTAGTCCATAAATACCTCTTCAGATTCAGGCAGCCGCTAGCAATGATGTGGAATGAAGGAAGGTCACAGGCCACTGGATGCAAAGTCATGTGGATCCAATGGTGGTACGTGTATCTCTGTCAGGGCTCAGGCAGGTCTCAGCCATGCGGTTCACCAACAGGAAGGTAAAGCTTAATGAGAGTGGGGCCTGCCTCCGGGGAGAAAGAGAGAAGGGGGCCGCCTCAGAAAGCCATTCATCTCAGTCTTCTCCAATCAAACTGTGAACTGATTGACCGTCTAAACTCTGCCCACCTGTGCATATGGGGGTCACGTTGGCACAGAAAACCTAACTATCACGCTTGGTGTGTAAATTCTCACTAAGTACTAGTCTTTCACAATGCCCTTGGATATAAGATGGAAAAACATATATGGCTACGAATTAGTTCTTGATCCCACTGCAAAAGGGAGAATTTCCTAATCTAAAAAATATACACTTGTGAATCCATATCTCTTGGAGAAAAGGCTCACAAATGTGCTTTTACATATGCATGACTATACTCATTTTTGACCCTGTTCTGTTTGTCAAATCCTTAAGAGTTCTGAATAAGAAAAAAAAACCTTTTTATTTGTTTTTATAATAAATTAAGAGAAATAATCAGCACAAAGGATGACCTAATGGGATGAAATGATGAGCCAAATTTATGAAAAATAAAATACACATAATGTACAGATGGCTATTATCTGAATTTTACAAAAATTGCATTTAATCAGAACTACACATGCTGTCACTTAATCACTGTATGAACTGGAGGATGTTGCTTAAATTTCTGTTTCAGTCTCTCCAGTTTTAAGACAAATATAGTAAAACAGCATCTATCTTTTAAAAACAACAACAAAAAACCCTCTCATTACCATGGAATTGATCCTGACTCACAGCGATTCTGTGATATGCAGTAGCACTACCCCCTTACAAGACTATAATCTTTATGGAAGCAGATTTCCACATCTTTCTTCAAGGGAGCAGCTGGTGGGCTTAAAATGGTGGGTAAAGACTTCTCTTTTTTAAGAACATCACACATCTATTAGTTTGTTTCATGTGGTGGTTTGTATGTTTCTATGAGGCTGAAAGCTATGATATCAGTATCTCAAATATCAAGAAGGTCATCCTTGGTGAAGAGATTTCACTAAAAATGCCGAATAGAGACAGACTAGGGAGAATGTCAAGCAATCTAGTACTGAAAAAATTAGCTAATGAAAACATGGATCACAGCAGAGTGTTTTACAATACAATGATGGATGATGAGCCCCCTCGGTTGAAAGATAATGAAAATATAGAGTGGCAACAACAAGAGAGATGAGTATAGCAGACTGTGAGGATGGTGCAGTACTGGACATTTTGTTCTGCTGTATATGGGATCACAATGTTTTGGTATAACATAGCACCTTTTTATGTTTCATACTTTAAATTCAGAACAAAATAAACAAAACAAACAAAATACCTCACAATACATAACATCTAAACCCACTCCCCAACCTGCCTTACACATAAGAAGAGGGGAAGAGAAAAAAACACTACTTATCAGCAGATGGAGCCAGGTGGAATAGGGCCACTGAATGCTGCTTTCGATGTCATGGGGACACTATACAGAGCAGACAAGGTTTCAGAGTACAATGGCCTGATCTAATTCTTCCAAGTGAACTATATCCTTGAGTGGGAGCTCATTAGGAACAGCAGCACTGGGTTTCTCAGCTGTCACTCATATTCATCAATGCCTAAGCTAAGTTTGATTATATGGTAGATGCAGTTGGAATGGGTCTGGGATCCTCCAGGGAGAAGCCAGAAGAGAAGAGCTCAGTGCAGTTTCCAACAAGAGCAGTACCAGTTCTTTAACGGCTTTGTTGTTCTTGTCTGCCTTGGCCTTTTGCCACAGTGTGTCCGTGATATTGTGGTGGTTGGTCTCCAGGTGCTTTTTGACTATCATGTAGTAGCATAACATCACCTCTTGGGAATGCTGAAGGATTAACATATGGGATCATTCATCATTCAATGAATGCCAGTTAAACTATTGTCTTTTTAAAATAAAGAGGGGATTTTAAATTCCATTTGAACAAACTCAAGAGTGTTTTGAGATTGTCAGAAAATAAAATAATTGCCCTTGGGCATATTAGTGAGGAGGACCCAATGGACTGCCTGATGAAGAACAAGGATTACAGCCTTCACTAGGGATTACAACTCAATGTAAAGAAGAACACAAAGCTTCACAAATGGACAAATAGGTCAGACCAGGATGATTGGAGGAAAGATGGAAGTTGTCAAGGATTTTGCCTTACTTGGATTCACAATCCATGCTCATGAGAGCAGCAGTCAGCAGCAGCAGTAGTCAACAGATCAAAAGACTTGTTGCTTTAGGTAAAGCTGCTGCACGCGACCTCTTTAGAGTACTGAGAAGTAAGAATGCTATTTGAGGATGAAATTATGCCTGACCCAAGATATGGTATTTTCAATTGTGTCATGTGCATGTGAAAGTTTGATAGGGAACAAGGGAGCCCGAAGAAGAATGAATGCATTTGAATTGAAAGTACCATGGACTGCTAAAAGGCTAAAAGTCTTAATAGAGCTATCTTAGAAGAAGTATAGCCAGAGTGCTCCTGATAGGCAAGGATGGGTAGACTTCATTTCACATATTTTAGACATGTCAGGAGAGACCAGTCCCTGGAGAAGGACATCGTGTTTGGTAAAGTAGAGGGGCAGAGGAAAAGAGGAAGGGCCTAAACAAGATGGATTGATACAGTGATGTAACAATGGGTTCAGGAAAAATTATGAGATGGTGATGTAGGACTGGGTACTGTTTTATCTGTCTTGCAAAGGGTTGCTATGGGTCGGAATGAACTCGATGTCACTTAACAACAACAATAAAATATAAAAAACGGAGACATATATAGAGATGTTGACACAAACCTACTGATTGAAAGGTACATTTCCTTTCTGGTGCATCCACTTCCTGCTGTCTCTGTCTCTCTGTTCATCTCCCTTATATTCCACTCTTTTTTGCAATTTAAATAAAATTGGCAACATTCTTGAGTGTATACGGAGAGATTTCTGGTAGTAAAAGCTAGGATAGTAGGCCTATACACAAAAACTGCTTAGCACAGAGGGAAGGAGAGCTGAGGATCAATGTGAGTTTTCAGTAATTTCTAAATGTGTTTAAACTATATCTATATAGTTTAGCAGGATATAAAAAGAATGAATAGAGAAATTAATGAGAAGAGGATATTTGGGCCAAAATTAGGATTAACTTTTTATCTAACATTGACAGAAATTAAGAGTAGTGTGATAGGTAGGTTTATTGTGCCAAGATGGCCCATGAACACATTTGGGATTAATTGAAGGGTGGAGAGATAAATGGCTCAGCGAGCCTCACCTGTCTTGTTTCTTTTTCTTTGATGATCGGACCAGTGTGCAGCTGCCTTAGCTTTTTCTGTGCCTCAATTTGCAAGCTATACTATCTGTGGGACACCTAACCCGTGGACTGTGTCACTATAATTCGAAGTTCCTTCAAGACCTGCTTCACCATGCTACTGGAGTATACATTGCTTGAGCTGGGGACTGTCGGACACTGTCAACTGGCTGACTTTGCTGTTTGCTGCCTGTGGCCGGATTGCCTGAATTGCTCTGCAGAGGACTCAGCTGTCTGCTTCCTGGACTTGTACCTGGCTTCCCTCAAGATTTGAAGGACTGCCTGTGTATTAGCTGTCTCCTGGAAGTGCGTTGCACTGAGCCATTTGTACTGCTCTATAAGTAGATGTTTATTTCCTATGTTATATCTATCTATTTATCTATCTATCTATCTATCTATCTATCTATCATCATCATCTATCATCTATCTAAATATATATAAAATCATAAGTGCCATGGTTTTGTTTCCCCATTGAACATTGTCTAGCATAAGTAGTATCATCAGAATGCAGTGATTTCTCACTCATGTTTTGAGAAGGGCTGCAACGACCGCATTACATGTAATCATGACATCAGAACTTGAACATCTTTGAAATGACCTGTCAGTGTAGCTTCACATTAGCTTAAGAAGCTGGCTTTATATCTGTTGTCGCTTCGTGGTAGTACAGAGGCCCTCCAAAATGACAAGCAGGCAAAAACAAACACCATTTTGAGTCCAAAATTGAAAGAAGGAATCCCATTAGGTTCAGATACTGGGGAGTCCTGTCACAGTGAAGAATGTTATGTTAGCAAAATTATTTTATTCATTATAATTTTTCTCTGAATTAATTTTCCAACTGAAAAAAGGAGCTTTAAAAGGAGCCAAAATGGGATTAAGTTTGTATTTTGCTCATTTTTATAAAATGGGCAACTGGTGAGATGATGGGGCATTAAAATCTACTTGGGGTTATGTCCTTCTCTTTTCTTTTATGACTGTCTGATTGGGAATACCATGGTAATTTATGTAACAATTGTACGAATACCACTAAACAAACCACAGATGCATCGCCAATATCTGGACCCATAAATATTTGAGAAGCAATATCTAAAATTAAGCCAGATAGTTCTGTCTCCAGTATACCTAATGTAGTTATTGTTTTGCTTGTTGTTACGAGCAGTCAAGTTGGTTCTGACTCAAATGACCTCATGGACGACAGAAGGAAACCCCCAGTCCTGGACCACCCTCACAATTGTGCCTCCGTTTGAGTCCAGTGCTGCAGCAACTGTGTCAATCCATCTTGTTGAGAGCCTTCTTTTTCACTGCCCATCTACTTTACGAAATACGGTAACCTTCTCTAGGGACTGAGCTCTCCAGACAACATGTCCCAAAGTACGTGAGATGAATTCTCTCCAGTCTTGCCTCGAAGGGGCATTCTAGCTATACTCTTTCCAAGACAGATAGATATATTTGTGCTTTTGACAATCAATCCATGGTACTTCTTAACCAACACAATCATTGAAAAATAAGGACTTTTCTTTTGTCTTCCTTATTCAGTTTGCTAAGTGTGTCAAACAGCAACAAGGGTTTTTCACTCTTATCTCTAATCCAAGTGCAGTTAACAATGTTAGGTCATACACACTCAGTATCCCAGAAATAATTACATCTGAAACAGCTTTCTAACAAAATAAACTCCATCTATTTGCATATAGATGCAATCCTTTTGAAACTTTATATCCAGTTTCCAAGAATGCTATAAAAATTAGGCATATATTCTATGTCACCCTAGGAAGAAATTGTGTTTATTTCTCAGTGAAACATTCATCATGGAAGATTCTAAATTGTCACACCTCCATTATCTTCCCTCTTGCATTTACAAAACCAAGAAGACACATACTGCAGTAGGTGACTGACTATGTTGAAGACAAGGACACAGCTCCCAGCCGCTCCAACACGCTTTGCCAGATGGTTTTTCAGGGGAAAGAGGGGCTTGAAAAATCACTTCTGAGACTGTATCTGTGGAGAAGGGAATAGAGTAAGGGTGAGCAAGATATTGAAAATAGTATAGTCAGAAATAAGTTTTGAAGATGTATTGAATAGCTAAAAGGAGAGAATGAGATAGACAAGGAAATATTGAGAACTAGAATATCAAGAGGTGGTGTGAAGAAAGAACAAAACTAAGTCAAACAAATTAACTGGTGATGTTTTTAAATTTTACTGTGCACAGTGTAAAGGTCATGAGGGATATCTTGAGAAGTTTCCAAGTCTAATATATTTTTATTCTGTT
>NW_022111379.1:25549094-25555021 GCF_000313985.2 Echinops telfairi
GATAAACGAGGGTTCACTGTACATTTAACACATTTAATATAAATTTAAAATTAATAAAATATAAATCTAAGAATGATATGTATTATAATCTGAAGTAAGATTTTCCTGATGATTTAAAATATATAATTATTTCTACTTTGATGTTATGAGAACAATTATGGGCTAACTCTTCTACCAGAGGGTATCAGAGTCTATTGAATGTCTCCCTCTCTTCCTTTCTCTTTCTCCTTTTACTTGTGCACATACACACATCATTTTGTTTCTTATCACCAAAAATTATTTGTAGACAAGAACATATTTTTTTAATTAAGGAAAATAAATCTTTATTTATATAATTGTATAAATGTGATCCATGAGGATCTGCCACTAGATTTTCAGGGGGAAATGCTATAAATATGCCATCTACATCTGTTCATGGATGTGTTTGGACTCATTAGATGTCTCATTGGGTTAATTACAGACCACTCACAGTAGAACGTTTTCAGAATAAATTGTAGCATCATGTTATTTTAGCTCTGCACATGTTGCACTTCTGGCTGATAATGTAGGGAATTTTACAGCATTATGTTATTAAGCTAGTTGTATCCATCACTTCTATTTGCATCAATGTCAATGTCATTATCATTGTCAGACTTTGTAATTTCAATTGTGGGTGTATTGGCGAATGTACCACCTCAATTGTTTCAGTTTCACGTGCATCGGCACCACCAGACGATTTTTCTGTTGCCTCTTTCAACAATATTTTCAATGGCTCTGCTTTGACAAAATCTGTTTGGCAAGTTCTTTGAGCCATATTTCTTAGGGACCTTGTCCAAACAGTTGATGATGACCTCTTCTTCCAAAGGGTCCACATCTATCTATTTCCTTCGAGATGCTATGATACCACATACTCCAGACCAAGAAGAAGGCGCTTGAATCGTGTGGTATGTGAATTATAGACCAAGAAAAATCAGGGGAGGGGGCACTGTTGGCCTTTTTTACTGTGACAAATTTATAGGAAGTGATTCCTGCCTGTCTTTATTTTTTCCCTAATATGGTGAAAAAGAACTTCATCCAAAACAAAAGAGCCATTTACTTTAAACCAGTGGTTCTCAACCTTCCTAATGCCATGACCTTTTAATACAGTTCTTCAAGTTGTGGTGATCCCCCCAACCATAAAATTATTTTCATTGCTACTTCATAACTATCATTATGCTTCTGTTAGGAATTGTAATGTAAATTTCTGATATGCAAGATATATTTTCATTGTTACAAATTGAACATAATTAAATCACAGTAATTAATCACGAAAACAATATGTAATTATTATATTGTGAAATATTTATTTCTAATTACAAATAATGAAATTTTGTCTTGAAGCATGGTGTAGCATGAGGAACAGTCTTCACGCCCAGTACGCATATATCGGCGTATCTGCATGTGGGCGGACCTGCCCGGAGACGGATAGAGGGGCGGTGACTGCGTTCCTAAGACCATCGGAAATAGGTGTTTTCTGATGGTCTTAGGCGACCCCTGTGAAAGGGTCTTTCTACTCCCCAGAGGGGTCGCGACCCACAGGTTGAGAACCGCTGCTTTAAACGTTCCACATCAGAAAGGTTGCTATAATTTTAGGTTACCACTACTTTGAAGTAAACTAATATTTTAGTTCATAAGTGATTGTGCATGATGTGCAGAGACAGAACAGGGCAGCCCATGCTCTGCGTTGCCTGCAGAGCCTCTTCTTGTGACTCACAACCATTAGGACAAGAGTGGACAAGACAGCTGCCCCCCAAGGATTTTTCGAAAGGAAAGCTCTATGTCTTGAGAGCTATTTGAAACATACCTACATACACTAAGAAACAGTTAATACATAATAATTCACAAAAGATTATGAGATAATAATGAAAATACTTTTAGATTTTCTATGGTAACACGCAATATTCATTTGAAATACTATGGGGAAGTTCTTAGCAAATAAAAAATGTAGTTTCAATATTGGCTACTTTTAAGGTTTTGGGTTATCCACCAGGGTGTTGGCAAAAATCATATGATTTCTTAGGGTTTCAATTCTCACAGTCACAGCGATCAGCTTGTAGGAAATTTATAAGGCCTCTCATAACGATCATTTGTAGAGAGACCTGAGTCAATTTTTGAAGTTTCCAAGTTCTGAAAAGGATCAAATGATGACTTAGTCTTCAAATAGAATGCTACTAGCTAATGCATTGACTTGATCTCCATGAAAAATATAGAGAAATTACTAAACATGAAAGTCTATTCAGGCTTAGGAAAGAATATAGTGATCTGTTTGAGTCACCAGAGTGATGAATCATGCTAAATTAAATCTCCTCCTTTCTTAAAAAATTGTCTATTAAGATTATCAATCCAAATAATATTACATATATTGTATTGTAACAGCACCTTGTTTATAACAAGGCCAAGGTTTTTATTAATGACCCAAATGAACATATTATTTGCGAATGAACATAACTATTACACTAGATAAAAGAGTCATGGGGAAACAGAAATTAGAAGGAATTCAATTCAACCAAATGGAAATTAAACATGCATAAATGCAATCCCAGTATTGATCTCAAGAACAATTGTTGAAATATGCAGTGATGGACATGCCTTTTAGTTCTTGTGAAAATTATAGTGAAGAATAGTTTGCACAAAATGTTCCTCTATGGGAATATGTCTTCATATGAATACTACCTAAAAAATCTGAGTCAGAGCAAAGGAAGTCTTCTGTAATCAAGCTCCAATCTTAAATTGCATCAAGGTCATACTGTCCAAATGAAATTAATGATTAAGCTCTATCAAGTATTTAGAGATTGCCAGGCAGTGTGTTAAGTAGCCTATATTCATAATCTCATTTAATTTTTAGATAAAATAGAAACTGCTCATTTGAATTTTACAAGGTAGAAAAATAAGTATTTAGAAGGTTAATTAACGTGCCCAAATTCATGTAGCTGTTAAGAGAGTGAAGCATAATTTTAAAACACTTCTCATACACCAAGAATCATATTCCTACCGCTAAAATACAAAGGTACATAAAAAAGTATTGCTACTAGAGTTCCAGTGAAAACATGTGTGAGTTTAGTTTATTTCAAGAAAAATGTGTTTAAGCATGTCTCTGAGATAGGTGAATGATTGTATCCAAGTTCTCTCAGTAAGACACTTAAACAAGATCAGGGTTCTTTTGCCATGCAGAAAAATGACTGTGAGGTCAAGGCAAGTATCAAATTTCTAATGAAACTCATCAAAGCTTTAAGACAAGTTTATCAGAATGCTACTTCACATAAAAGAGCCATTTTTGAAAGGATCAAACATTTCAAGGAAGTCCCATAAAAGCGTAAGGAGGAATGTAAGTCATAGAGATCAGCTCCAAGTTTATTATGACTGGTTTGCAGGATGCCAAAGCAGTAATCTTGATAGATTGTTTCCAGAAGCATACAATGATCATAGTGGCTGATTGTGAAAAAGTTTAAATGGAAACTTTCAATGCAATTGAATAGTACATTGGTGACAAAAAGGCCAGAAAAGTTTCATGAAAGAAAAAAAAATTTGTTTTTCTCCCATCATGGAAATGGTGGCACGAATAAAAAGATGAAACTAAAAATAAATAAACTCTTGAGTCCATGTCAAATTAAAGAAAAAAATGTAAAGGGTAAAAAACATATTAAAAATTAGATAAAAGATAGAGTAAATTAATAAAATAGTAAAAGTTAATGATTTACATTATGAAATAAATTAAAACATAAGTCAAGATAAAGTAGAAAGAAATGACAATGTCAGAAATTGATACTTTCAAAGATTGGTAAAATGAATAAATATCTGAGAATGGTATAAAAATAAGAATAAGACAAAAATAAGAAATGGAACCCAAGAGCAAATTCTAAATACATAAATGTATTTATATTATATTTGTATAAATATAAAATGGTAAATAGTGTAATAATAAGCATAAATATAAAAATATGAGTAATTTCATAATTTATATAGAAACTGAATTTAAACTGTTCACAAATAGTTTGTTCCTCAGAAGTTCACAGGTGAATTATACTAAACAGTTAAGATCAGCTACACTGGAATATCAATGTACTCAAAAAATATTTTAAAGTATTGATATTTACTGTTAGAAATTTTTGTAAAGATTTATTTTTCATTCATTTAAAAAATATTTAACAAAAATATATTAACATTAGGGAAAACATTTTGTTTCTTAAATAGTAAAATCTAACTTTTCAAAATCATGCTTAATTGAGGACAGCGGAATTCTCAACTATTATTTTGTATTTAATCTGTTACATACACTGATTGAAATATATTTTTAAAAATCTAGCCTCATTCATACATGCAACTGTAAAAGAACAGACCTTATTTCTTCTAAAAGGGTCCTGGAAATCCCCGAAAATATTTGAACATCTCCCTTTTAAAACACCTCCCTTTTAGAATATAACAACTAGAGCTGATAACCTAATTCACATATTATAAAGTGACAATTATTAAAATACCATGTCGTTGGCAGAAAGAGAACAAAAATAAACCAATGTCACCAAAATAAAGGTGACAATGATGATGCCACAACATCATAGGAAAAAGGAGGGTTTTCTTTAATAAATAACACTGGAATAAATGGATATCCATGAGGGAAGAAACACAAAATCACACTTCCCGTTTACCCTACAAAAAAAAAATTCCAGGTAGATTTTAGATCAAAATGACCACATATTTTACAAGAGAATATATGACATTTTAGTGTTTTCAGGGAAAAGAATGGATTTGCTTTGTTTATTTCTTAATAATAAAATGCAATAAACAAAGATTATTATTCATAGTTTTCCTACATTAAAATGAAATGTTCATCATGTTCCTGTTCAATGTTAATATGTTCAGCCAAGCTGTCAAAAGTTGAAAGGCAAGCCACAAAATAAAGATAATGTTTGAAGTTCTTTGAAACAATAAAATAGTGTAAATGCAGAACATCGACACCAGACAGTGCAATATGTTAAAAAGTTGATCTACTTCTTTAATTCTGAAAGAAATGCATATGTAAACCAAAGTGAGATATCACTACACAACCAGCAAATGCTCATGATTAAAAACTGACCTGTGAATTCCAGGAAGTATGAGAAAAAAAATGGAAGCTCCCATAAAATTCAATATTGTCTATGAATTCTGAAGATTCACCCTTTATGAAACAGCAATTTAATCCCTGTATATATACACCACCAAAATTCATTCACACGCACCAAGGTAGATATAAAATTTTTCATCACAGTCTCACTCTTAAAAGCAAAAATATCCATTCACAGTTGATTGGTAATTTAATTATATTATAACTATTCAATGGAACACTGTAACAGTACTGGAAATGAACAGAATTGTTGTATACAAAACCATAAAATGAATCTTACAAACATAATGCTGAGCAAAGAAGCTGGACAGAAAGAACACATAAAGTAAAATTCAACGACAAATTTTCTGTTTCAGGGAAATTAAAAGAGGATAACATTATGAAAGAATATTTATAATTACATGAATTTTCCAGGAGCCTTTCTAAATACTTGGCATATACTATCATTCACTATTCAAAATAACCACATTCCACAAGTGCATATGGGGGGTTATCTTGTAATTGTTTTTATGTGCTACCATGTTGGTTCTGACTTACAGTAATTCTAGGGACAACAAAACAAAACCCAGCCCTGTTCTGCCCTGCCTCACAATTGTTGCTACATTCCAGCCCATTGTTGCAGACACTGTGTAAATTCATCTCGTCAAAGGTCTTCCTTTTTAATTATTATATTTTACAAATATCATATGGTTCCGTAGTTCAATCATTTCAAGCAGTATTGTATAATTACTACCACAATCAGCTCCAAAACATTTTTTCCTTCTTTAACTCCTTGACATCACCTCCCTTGTACCTCCCAACCCCCACTGTA
>NW_022111379.1:25555217-25562034 GCF_000313985.2 Echinops telfairi
AAAAAATGCAGAAAATGTTGAAAATCAGATCAGGACCAATGCACATCAGAGGGGGGATAAACGGAATCTAACCATTCAAGTCAGTTTTATCATTTTGATCTTCTATATTCATCTTTCCAATGTACTCTGCTAGGTAGCCAGTTACTTGCCAGGCCTCTATTATGGACAGAGGGCAATCACTGGAGGCTTATTTGCTATGTAGATCCCGCAAATGTTTCTTGGGCTTCCATTACCATCCATAGCCTTCTGCAAACCAGATTCTTACACTCTAGGCTCTAAGACTATTCCTTCCTTTGGCTTCAGATTATGTGATTTACAGTCCTTCAGTGACTGATGTTGGTGTGCTTCTTCCACGTGGACTTAGTTAACATCTCTCTTAGATGGTTGCTTGTTGGAAACAAGACTTTAAGACCCCCGAAACTATTTTATCTGATAGCAAGGCACCATCTAATTTCTTCACCACACTTTGCTATAGTTTCCTTCCTGAGGGCTGGTATGGATTGGGGCCACAATGTAAGAACTAATTGTTCTTAAATTGGAGCTAGGATTTAGTGCAAGCCCCAAACCCACTCTTGGATCTATACCTTTTTTTTTTTTTTTAAATCTGTCTTTGAGTTCCTTTCAAAATCACTTTGTTGGTTTATGGAAGAGAGTCTTATCAATCATTTCCCTGGGGTATAAAGATCTTCTGTTAATATTGTCTTTCATGAGCCCCCGGTACTACATTTTTATAACTCAGTTGAGAGAGGGATATTGGGACAATGTAGTCCAACTCCATATCGCAGTACCTAAAATTATTCACTTGTACAGAATCCATCCTTTAATGACTGGATGCCATTTAAACATTATGGGAGTTGGTTGTCAGAGAATATTTGCAATAATATTCACTAAGACTATCCATCACAGGATTGCTGGAATAATAATACCTTCAAGAGTCTTTCTCATTCAATGTTGAACTCTCCAATGCATATGTGGCAATTGAAAGTACCATAGCTTGGCCCAAGCTCATCTTGATCCTCAAAGGAACTTCCTTGCTTTTAAACACTTTAACGATGTCTCCCGCAGCAGTTCTACCCAATGCAAAGCATTGTTTTATCTCTTGACTGCTGTTTCTATTTACTAGGATTAAGAATTCAACCAATATTAAATCCTTGGCATAAATTTGACAAGTAGAGGTATACAAAGGTTATATCATATGACAACCAACAGTAATATAACTAATAATAAATAAGAACTGCCCTTACTCCAATAATTCATGTTTTGTATGCACTATTTCATTTAACCTTATAAACATTAAGGGAAGATCTATGCTTTCTAGATGGGAAAAAAAAGGGTCTCTGGAGAGATTAAATCAGATGCCAAAAGTCACAGAAGTAGGAGACGCCTGTTTCCCACCTTCCATTTGTAGGACAAATAGGCACCTTTCTAGTTTTTATTTCATATGAAGTCACTGAAATAAATTAACAGATTTGCTTATACCAAGTATATATGAGTTATAAACAAAATTTGCTGTAATCCATATAACCCATTTATTCCAAAATGTACATTTATTTTGTTTCCTCAATTTGGAATTGAGAAATAATGTGCAATTGTTTCTGACTTTGCATAGCAGCATATGACTGATGTTTTCACATTTATGATGTTGGACTCTAAGAATAAGAAAGACTGAGTTTTTGGTGATTTACCAAAAAAATTCTGAAAGAAAACTACAGAGGAAGTAACCCAGGAAAGAAACAGTGGACACTGCTGTGGAGGACAGGTGGCTAATCCGCTGTGAGGCCACACAGTCTTGCATTTCCCCATGTCTTTATCAAAATGACACATATGAGGGGGATCTAAAGGGGAAAAGTGAAGAAACGGTGAGCAGAGAGCAAACATGGAGAAAAGGATCGGTGAAGAGACAAGAGTGAAGGAAGTAAGCCCACCTATGGCCAATGCAAGGAGCCTTTATGGTGTAGTGGGTTACACAAGGGGGTGGCAAGTAACCTCACGGTTAGTAGTTCAAAAGCACCAGCCTCTCTGTGGGAGAAAGATGAGGCGTTCTACTCCTGTGCAGATGAGCATGTAGTTTCAGGAACTCACAGGGGTAGTTCCACTGTTTCTTACGGTATTGCTATGGGTTTGAATGGACTCAACCACAGTGAGTATGTTCATTGTGAGGCTTCCTGGTGGCACTGGTGTTGTGTTGCTCACCTCCAGGCCAGGGGTCCAAATCCACTAGGCATTCCTCAGAAGCCAGGCGAGATGATCATCTGCTCCCTAAAAGAATTGCTAGGCTGAAGTATTTCTTGCTCGCTCCACTACAGAAATGTCTCCTGGCTTTTAAAATACTGATAGTTGTCTTTTCTTTCTTACTCTGTATTTGTGTTTTCATCTTTATATTATTTTTATTTTCTCCTTGCCAGTTTTGTTTAGTGTTTTATTGTTTCTGTTGGGTGAAGCACAGAAGGAGTGGCTGCACAGAGACAATAACTGATGTGACAGATCCAGGATGTGGAGGGGAAGCGAGGGTGGGGAGGGTGAGGAGATTTGGTGAGTAAACAATGAATGCGGGAGGGAGGAGGGAACATTAGAATTGTTTGTGATGATTTATATACAACTTCTTTTGAAAGAGATTTAATCATGGAAGTGTATGTTATGTGAGTACTATATCTAGAAAATTACTAAGAATAAAAGGAAACAAACTTTACCAGTCAGGATTACTATGAGTGACTGAGGAAGAGTTTTTGCTTAGGGGGCATTGAGTTCATGTCAATGGTGGAATAATTTGGAAAAGAATATCAACAACACTGCACAACCAGAAGAGTATAATCAATGACACTGAATTATAAATGTAGAAGTTGTTGAATTGGAAAATGTTTTGTTGTATATATTTTTAGCACAATTAGAAAAATAAAATGACACAAATAACAACGAATCCAAGGAAGAAGAAAATGATCTAGAATTGACCGTGGTGATCATTGTACAACTCATCTTGATATGATTGAATTATTGAATTGTATATGTGATTGAAGTGCTAACAAAACTGTCAAAAGAAAAAATATTGAGACCTCTCTATATCACAATAAAGATGGATCTATTTAATAAACAAAGTCTCAGAAAACATATATAGGACCAACATGAGTTGTAATTGACCCTATGAATGTGGATTTCATTTTCCCTTTCAGTATCCTCATTGCAGCATTATTCACAATAGCAAAAAGATGTAAATAATCTAAGTCTATAAGTAAATGAATTTTAAACAAACTGTAGTATATACATATAATGCAATACAAAATAACTATACAGAATTACAATGAGTGCACAAAACATCTTATTATACGGATACATCTGGAAGACATTGCATTGAACTAAGTAAGTTCATCCAAAAGGACAAATATTTTATGATCTAATTTTCATAAAATGACAAAAAATAGCAACCCATACAGAAATCAGTGTTCTTTTATGGTTAACAGGAATGGAAAAGGACAAGAAAACACTAGACAATAGACACTTGTTATTTTTGGTGACGGGAAAGACAATATCAAAAGTGGATGAAGTGCATGCAACTTAAACAACATTAATTATGACATTAAGAATTGGAGAAGAACAAAAGACATTATAGATTAATGCTACAAGCTATATAATTCTGAAAGAATAGCAGTAACAACTAAAAAAACAAGTGGTTACATGTGCACCTGTATGCGTATAGAGATTTATGTGTGTATATAAATATGCATTTATCAGTGAAGTCATAATCAAATAAATATGTGTTTATATGTGCTGCATGTATATTCATGTATGTGTATAATAAAGCACACAGGGGCATAGTCACAGATACTTCCCAGACATAACCAACCATTTTGCAAAACAAAGATAATCCATAAAGCTTATATTTTATATCTTAGTTTGGCTGTAGTATCTAGGGTCTTAAAATGTCTCAATCAGGCATCTAAGTTACAATCACTGTTCCCAATTCCTCTGATGCAAAAGAGAAAGAAGGAAACAAAAGACTCAAAGAAGAAATTAATCCATAGGACTAATTGCCTACACAAACCATAGCTTCATCTATCCTGATACTAAGGGAATAAGATGTTCCTGGCTCTACTGCTGGCCATTCTGGAAAAATACAGTAGTCGATCTAGATAGAATTAGAGGAAATTGTCAAGCAAATCTCTAATTCTTAACAATAGATTCAGACTTACTGGCCTGGTAGAGACTTGAGGACCCCCAAAGATGATCACTTGGAGATAACATTCCAATCGAAACACATTGAACTGAAGCCCCTTCTGAAGGTCTATAAAAGATAGGCTCTTCTAGTAATGTAGTAGCAATTTGATCCTTTTTTGGGGAGGGGGCGGGGGGTAGCTCTACAAGACCAAATGGTCAACATTTATCCTAAAGCAAAAATGAGGTCAGGGAAGTTTAGAAAAGCTAGATTAATGGAAATAGAACAACTTCAATAGAAATAATGATAATGTTTACACAATGTGGCTAATGTAACCAATGTCACTGAAAAATGTGTGTAGAATTAATAAATATGAACCTAATTTATTGTGTCAATTTTCAACAAAGCACAATAAAATATTAAAAGAAAAATATTAAGGCCAGATAGAAAAAAAAATGTTTAAAATAAGATTTCCCATCCTTGATTCTTTGATGACTGGGGACATAGGAGAGAAAATGCCACCACTTACTATCCTCCAGGAAAAACAAAACAGAACAAAAATGTAGAGATAGGGGTGCTGTTAGGAATCTCCATTCTGAATTTTTACAATTTGTGTAATGAGATGATGTTTTCAATGCTTCCCAGCATTTAATCACCATTCTTCCTTAACTTAGTCCACATTTAGCATAATGATACAGTAAAATTGTTCCTTCTTACAACATGCCTTGTAATTCAGGGGAATTAAAATTAGCTCACCCAGTAAAACAATGTGATGTTTTCCATGACATAAAGTCTCAGTAACATTTACTTGCTGTCCTGCTCTGAAAATAGTTTGCCAAGGCGTCCATGGCACTATTTGAATCACTAATGCATCCAGTAACACTGGTAACATTGACACAAAAATGCCTGGTGCAATTTTGAAAACTATTTCCTCCAACATCTCATAGCATCTTCATTTTGTGCTCTTTTAGTGGCACTACCAATCTTCTCATATGGCATGTCAGTTGTCAATTTTATTTAGACTTCTATCCCCAAAGCTTTTCTCCCATCATTGTCTTTTGTCTTGTTGAAAACTTCAGAGTCAATTCGTATATTTGAATACTCTAAGTAAAATAATATAATGAAAAAAAGATCATATCCATTATTATGTGAAATGTACAGAATGGCAGAATATTTCTTTGTTATGTGAGAAGATACTCTCAATGAGGAAATGAAAATAAAGAAAAATACTAAGTAAATTTCAAAAATTTATAGATGGCCAAAAATAAAGTGTGGATATTAAAATACATATTTTGAGGATACTATAAACTGAAAAGAATGAGACTTATTGATAGCAACAATAGAGTGGTTATTGTATGGGTTATTTCCTTGCCTTTGCTCTACAAATGTGCTATCTATACCTCTAACTAAAATTGCCCAACTGCTATCAATTGGTGGTCATTTTAACTTACAGTGAATATATCTGAAACAAAGGATTAGAAAAAGTCATTTCCAACTATATATATTTATGGAAGAGAAGATAAATAGGTAACTCTTGTCAAGAAGAAAATTGACAGCCCCAAATTAGGAAAATGTGCCATCTAAGATTCTTCAAGACCATCCAAAAGAAGAGATAAATGTATTTCTTTTATTCAACTGTATTAGGAAGTAGGATAGTGACCCACATTGAGAATAAGTTTACGTGTAGTTTGGGGTTCATTCACATAAGCATGGTTACAGAGCGGGGCACTGATTTGGTTACCAATGGTTTTGCCAGAGAAGGATACCTACTCTGGACTCTGTCACGAGGAAACTTGGAAATATATGGAGAACTTTTTATAGCAGTGCTATAAAACTAGTAATCAAAAGTAGAAAGAACAAGGGCAAAAAATCAAACACATGGAAACTGAAGGTTATAAGACTTTAAAATGACTAGATAATCAATCAAATAAGGGATGAAATTTTTTAATTCTTTGAAACAAATTATAAAGAAATCATAAAATACCCAAACCTTTAAATTGCAATAAAAACAGTCATCATAGGGCAATTTATATCAATCTACACTCACATGAAAAAGAACAGAAAATAAAAATCTACAAATTAATTCAGTAGTTTCAACAACTTGAAAAATAAAGAAAAGTAAACCTTCAACAAACAAGAGAAAAGACATAAAGATTAGAGCAGAAATAAATGAAGTAGAAAAATCAACAAGACAAGAAGGTACTTTTTGGAAAAGGATTAAAAAATCAAATTTTCAAAAGGAAAAGGACCAAAGGAAATAAAAGTAAAAATAACAAACTATTACAAAAGACAGTATTCTGTCAAGTTTGAAAATCTAGAAGATATGGAAAAATTCCTGAAACACCCTAACTACCCAAATTAACACATATGGATATAGACAATCTTAACAGACTCATAACAAGATTCTCAACCTGTGAGTCGTGACCCCTTTGGGGTTTGAATGACCCTTTCACAGGGATTGTCCAATTCATAACTAGAAAATTTACAGATATGAAGTAGCAATGAAAATAATTTTATTGTTGGGGGCTGTCACCACAACACGAGGAACTGTATTAAAGGGTCGCAGCATTAGGAACATTGAGAACCACTGGTCTATCTAATGCTTTAGCAGGTATTGGAAGAGGACCAAATAGTTTCTGCCAAATATCATCATCTGTGATCACTCCAATT
>NW_022111379.1:25563403-25577897 GCF_000313985.2 Echinops telfairi
AATGCGCTTTACACAATTGATGTGTGTATGGATTGGGATAACAGTTGTATGAGCCCCTAATAAAATGTTAAAAAATATATATAAAAAATAAATAAATAAACAACAACAAAAAGAAAATTTCAAAGGGCAGTTCAAGAAGACAAAGTAAAATATTATAATATGTAATGTGCAAAGATTTCAAGTTACAAAACCAAAAAGGAAAAACACATGCACCATATCTTAAACAGAAAAAACTCAAGAAAAAAAATGAAGCCTGTGTGTGGAATATTGAAAGAGTCTAGAGGCAAAATATTAAATGATGTCAGAAGCATAAAAAGAAAATGGAACGAATCCAGAGACACTGTTTCAAAAATAACTAGTTGATGTTCCATTATTTAAGGAGGTAGCATATGATCAAGACCACATGATACAGGAGGATGAAGTTCCAGCTGCATTGAAAGCATTAGCCAAAAACAAGGCTTCGGGAATTGATGGTATATCATCGGAGCATTTCAACAAGCTGAGTAAGCACTGGAAGTGTGGGGGGATACCTGTTTATTCCTTAGGCAAACAAAGAGGACCACCACCTTCCATGGTTCATGGCCCATGGGAGAATGCCGATGGCACAGCCATGGGAGCATATGAAGCAGTGGCTGCTCTGTCTCTCTGGCTGAGATAAATGGACACTTGCCTCCTGTTCCCTGACTAAAGCTGCAGAAGGCAGCAGTCTGCAAACTTATCAGTTACTTCATGGTCCCAGACTCATCCTCCCCTCCTGTCTATACATATAGACTATATAATATAAACTAAACTCGTAGACTAATACATATAATATAAACGTGGCTGATATGTTAATGCTTCTTTGTAAACCTTCAAATTGTGAAATGTCCCTTTGTGTGTAATACTGGCATGAGAGACAAGCTATATGAAAAGAAGAGTATTTAAACCTGCCTCTAATAAAGTGATGGAACCGTGTGGGAAACAGAAAGATTTCTCCCAAGTTGTCTCCCCCAAATATATGCCAAACCTAGCTGCTTGCTACACATGGTGAATGACTATACACTTGGAGGTCAACAGAAGTAGGTCAGACGTTATTCTCCATAAGGGTTATCAGCCATCTAGAGCAATCAAATTGTATAGTCTGTCCCACCCTAAGTAGAGCTCACTCCATTCTGATAAGGATAATAGTAGATTATTTCCCTGAAGGAGAGCCCAGGGACATCAAGCCCACTCAAGGGTGACTAAGGTTAGGCCGCCATCATGAATCTAGGGTCCACCCATCTTTTCACATGCATATCTTTAGTCCCTCCCCTTCCTATCATGTGTACACCCTTAGCTCATCCCCTTCCTGTTATGCTTATGCCCATTTTATATTCCCCTCCTATTGCTTGTATTGCCTAGTGTACATCCCCTTCCTGTGACATATGTCTTTACCTCTAATTAGGAGGCATGCACACCCCCAAAGATATATAAGCCTTGGTTAGCAATAAATTGCTCTCTCCTGCTCCCTTCCCTGCCCTCTAAGCCTGTGCTGTGCACAGACCTGGCTGTTGAGATCATGACCATCCAGGAGGTGAGCATGCTACCATGAATTGTGTCTGCCTTCTTTATTTTACTCTCTCTCTTATCTCTGTCATTCTCTATGACTTTATTATCATCTTTATTTATCTCAACCACACAATTGTGCTTACTGAACCCGTGATTAGTTGTGGGGGGTGGATTTCACTCACAATCCCTGAAGTGTCTATTATGCAGGGCCCTTTGTGTCCTAACTTTGGGCTATCCCTGTTGTATATACATTTTCTTCTTGAAGATTGCACCCCCTTGTACCCATGGGTTTGGAAGATAAGAGCTGGTCTCTACATTATGCTACATGGAAGCACTTACTCATCTGTGCCAGGAAATTTAGACAACAGCATCTTGGCTAACTGACTAGAGATCTATATTAATACCCATTATATGGGTATAGAAAGGAGACAAAACAATGCTCAACCTATAGAACAATATCATTGATATCACATGCATGTAAAATTTTGCTTAAAATTATCCAAGAATGGTAGCAGCAGTACTTGATAGGGTGGGGCCAGAGTTTCAGGTTAGATTCACAAGAAGATGTGGAAAAATAGATATCATTTCTGATGTCAGATGTATCGACTGAAAGCAGTGAATACCAGAAATATATTTACTTATGTTTTATTGATTGTGCCAAGGCATTTGACTTTGTGGATATAAAAACCTATGGAAAGTTTGAGAAGAATGGGAACCACAGAACACTTCATTTTGCTTCTGTGGAACTTCTATATGATCAAGAGGTAGCTGTGTGAGCAGAACAAGGGAATACTGTGTAGTTTAAAATCAGAAAAGATATGCATGAGGATTGTGTCCTCTCACCATATGTATTTAATCTGTATGCTGAACAAATAATCAGAGAAGGTGAACTATATGATGAAGGACTGGGCATCAGGATTGGAAGAAGTCTTATTTAAAATCTGTGAGATACAGATGACCCATCCTCGCTTGCTGAAAGCATGTGTTGATAAATATCAAGGATTGCAGTCCTCAGTACTGATTCCAATGCAAGGTAAAGAAGACTAAAATCCTCACAACCGGACCAATGGGTAACATCATGATAACTGGAGAAAAGGTTGAAGTTGTCAAGGATTTTGACTTGCTTGGATCCACAATCAATACTGATGGAAGCAGCACTCAAGAGATAAAAAATGTGTTGCATTGGGTAAAACGCTGCACAAGACCTCTTTAGAGTATTGAAAAGCAAGAATTTAATTTTGAGGACTAGAGTGCATCTGATCATGGTATTTTCAATGGACTGGTATGTTTGTGAACATTCGACATGGAAATAGAAGAATGAATGCATCGACTGCGGGGCTCAAGAAGACTATTGAAAACACCGTGGACAGCAAAGTGGACAAAACTTCTTGGAAAGAGTAAGAACAGAAGAATACTTCAAGGCACGATGGTGAGATTTAGTCTCACAAACTTGGAACGGGTTAGGAGAGAATGGTCCCTGGAGAAGGATATGCTTAGTAAAGTAGAGGGGCAGAGAAAAGGGAAGGCCCTTAAAGAGACGGAGTGACACAGTGACGGCAACAATGGACTCAAGCATAGGAGCAATTGTGTGGCTGTCACAGGACCGAACTGTGTTTTCTTCTCCTCTACATAGGATCACTGTGAGACATTGTTTGCACTTAACCCCAATATAGCAAAGTGTGGTGAAGAAAGCAGATACTGCCCTTCTGTCAGAAAAAATACCAACTGGGATGTAAAGGCTTGCCTTCAAGCAGAAACCATCTAAGTGAGGTGTCAGATAAGTCCACTTGGAAGGAGAACAACCCCCTATGTGATCCAAGGATTATAAATAATAAAATCTATGCTCAAAGGAAGGGATTGTATTGGAGCCTAAGTTCTGAATACTTGGTTTACAGAAGGTTATCTATGACAGTTGAAGTCTATAATCAATTTACAAAGTCACACATGTGTTAATGTGTCCGCTGAACTCCCTGGAAGCTAGGACTGGTATGTGAATTGTTTTAGACTCAGACAGAGTGCATTGGGACATGGATTACTACAGATAGAGTTAGCGTAAATCAGGATAGGTAAATCTGTATAGATAGTAATGAGATTAATAGCTCTTTATGGTTATGACAGGGGAAGTTGGCAGACAGTGGGGAAATAATAATAATGGTTACAAGAATGAAGAAAATTGTCAAAAGTTTGTGATGATGATACAATGCTTTTTAATATGTTTAAATCATTGAATCGTATTTTACATGTAGTACCATATATACTTGAGTATAAGCTGACCCATCTATCAGTTGAGGCACCTAATTTTACCACAAAACTGCATAAAAACGATGCTGAAAAACTCAGCTTATGTACGAGAATATATGGTACATGTCAATAAGATGTTTGAAAGTTAAATTAAAATGCTAGAGCAACGTGAAAAAAATAAGTCAAAGGCACATAAAATGGCTTAACTTATTATTTAATTTTTTATTTGTGCAATATATCTATGTAACAGTATATCTTAAAGGAAATTGACTCATAATTTATTGTCATTTATGATGAAAAATAGTTTTATAATACTGAAACATAATCCATAAAAACTAAATTGGTAAATTGAAAATTATCAAAATTAAAAACCTGTTCTTCAAAAAACATTATTTACAAAAATAAAAAGACAACCACAGATTAGAAGAAATTATTTTAAAAACTTCTGATTAACTTCTGATTCTCACTGAATTTGACTTGTAGTGATCTTACAGGACAGAGTAGAACAGTTCCATGTGGTTTGGAGGCTATGCATCTTTACAGAAACAGCCTGCATCTTCCTCCTTCAGAAAAGCTTGCTTTTTAGTTAGCAGTCGAGCACTTAACATCTATTACCTTAGTCCCTGAGTCTGTTGGAACTCAGAGACAGTATCCTAGTCTTTATCCTGCAGTGACTCATAGCACCACCAGGACTAGAGCAACACCTTTTAACATCACTAAGATAAAAATATTAATGATATTGAGTGTTGGAGAGGATTTTTAGTAACTGAAACTCCCATGCATCACTGGTAAGAATGTGAATTTTACAACCACTTAGGTAAAGGACATGATAGTCAAATGAAGGGTGACCATGATAGTGGGACAGGAGGAAAGTAAAAAGAAATAAAGGAAAGAACTAGGAGGCAAAATACATTTATAAGGGTACAAATATAGGCATGCACATATGTAAATATATAAATATATTAATAGGGATATAGGTCTATGTACATATATTTAAATGTTAAGTATTAAAGTAGCAGGTGGGCATTGGGTGTCTACTCAAGTACTCCCTCAATGCAAGAACACTTTGTTCTAATAAGCTGGCATTCTGTGATGCTCACCTTCCTGACACGATCACTGAAGTCAAAATGGGTGCACAAGCAAATGTGGGGAAGAAAGTGGATGGTGCCTGGCTATTAAAAAATATAGCATCTGGGGTCTTAAAGGCTTGAAGTTAAATAAGCGGCCATCTAGCAGAGAAGCAACAAGCCCAGATGGAAGAAGCACACCAGCCTGTGTGATCATGAGGTGTCAGTGGTATCAGGCACCAGAAGACCCAAAGCAAATATATTTATGCAAATGAGAGGGGTCAGAGAGGAGACACAAGCCAATCTCTAGACAAGTGGTCATTCCCTCACAGAAGGGTCACAAGGAAGAAATGAGTCAGCCAGGGTGCAGCATGGCAGCAATGGAACATACAACATTCCCCTAGTTCATGTAAGAGTACATATAAGAGCTGGTACATATAAGAGCTCTCAAAACACGGAATCCAGGACAGATCAACACCTCAGGAACAGTAATCAGAGTAGCGATACCATGAGGGTAGGGGGAAGATGGTGGATAAGAGGGAGAAACAGGTAACTGATAACAATGATTGACCTATAACCCTCCTAGCCCAGGGGGACGAACAACAGAAATGTGGGTGAAGGGACAGTGGACAGTGTAAGATAGGAAAATAGTAATAATTTATAATTTATCAGGGGTCCATAAGGATGGGATGGTGGGGGAGGGAGGGAAAAAAAAGGAGCTAATATCAAGGGTTCAATCAGAAAGAAAATGTTTTGGAAATGATGATGGCAATATATGTACAAATGTGCTTGATACAATTGATGCATGGCTTGTTATAAGAGCTGTAAGAGCCCCCAATAAAATGATTTAGTAATTTTAAAAAAAGAAGAAAGACAAGTAAATTTGAAATGGACCTAAAATCTATGGTGACAAACAAGTTCATGTGAAGCAAACAAAAAGAAAACAGTTGGCAGTTCTCATTCTGAGGAGAATACTGCCTGAACTTTTTCCAAAACAGATTTTCTTTTCTGGCAGTCCATGGTACTTACAATATTGTTCATTAACACTATGGTTCAAATACCAAATTTTTAGTTTATTTTTTATACAATTTTATTGGCATATACTTCACACATAAAATTTAATTGTTCAATTACATTAAGAAGACTTGTGTAATCACCACAACCAATTCCAGAACATTTTCTTCTTTCTCATTGTTATTAGCTCCCCTTTCCTTCTAATCTCCCTTGCCATGGCCCTAGGTATAAGTATTAATCCAGTTAATGTTACCATAGATTTAACTGTCCTGGATTTCATATCCTACACAACCCAAACAGGAAGCAAAAAAAAGGGTGGGATCAGGAGGAGAAAAAGAACCAACAACAGGACTAGATAAAACAGAGAAATCTCAATTGAAAAGGAGGAAATATTAAAAACTGAAAAAAAGTTTTAAATGCTTCAAAAAAAGATGTTATTACATTTTAACTAACTAAATATGCCCTCAAGATATATTGATAATTTTTGCCTATTTAAATGCAAAAGTTGGAAACAAAGAAGATGGAAAAGTAATTGGAAAATATGGCCTCAGTGTAGACACAACACTGGAATTCACATGATAGTGTTTTGCAAACCAAATATCCTTTTCAATAACACAAAAGTGACTATGTACATGAACTTCTCCAAATGGAATCCACAAAAGTCAAAATGACCACATGAAAAGCGACTATGGATAAACTCAATATCAGCAGCTAAAATGAGTCCAGGGGCTGATTGTGGAACAGACCATAACTTAATCATATGCAAGTTCAGGATGAAGTGGAAGCAAATTTTTAAAAGTCCATGAGAGCTAAAATATGACCTTAAGGATATCATACCTGAATTTCAAGAAAATATCTATGCAATTTGACCTATTAAACAAATAATGACACATGACCTGATGAGCTGTAGAAGGACATCTAAAGCATCACACATGGAGATCATTAAAAAGAAAGGAAACAAAGGAAAGGGAAGTTCGAGAAGAAAAAATAAAATATTATCAGGAAACGTGCAAAGACCTTGGGTTAGAAAATCAAAAGGGAAGAATGTACTTAGTATATCTTAAATCGGAAGGACTCAAGAAATTACTCATGCCTCCAGTTGAAATACTGAAAGATTCTATAGGTAAATTATTTAACCATTTAAAGAAGTAGCATATGAGCAAGAACCAATAGTACTAAAGGGAGAAGTTCAAGTTGCATTAAAGGCATTAGCCAAAAACAAAGCTCTGGGAGTTGATGGAATATCAACTGAAGTGTTTCTACTTCAGCTATTAAGCTTATTAAGCACTGGAAGCACTTACACAACTATACCAGGAAATCTGGAAGACAATTACTTTTGCAACTGATGGGAGGAGATCCATATTTGTACCCATCACAAAGAAAGATGTGCCAACAGAAAGTTCAAAATATAGGACAAGATCATTAATATCACATGCAAGTGAAATTTTGATGAAGCACATCCAACAAAAGTTGCAGCAATACATTGGCAGGGAGCAGCTAAAGCTTCAGACCAGATTCAGAAGAGGACATGAAACAAGGGATATAATTGCTGATGTCAGATAGATGGATATTGGCTGAAAGCAGTGAACACCAGAAAGATGTTTACTTGCATTTTATTGACTATGCAAAACAATTTGACTGAGTTTATCATAACAATCTTTGGATGGAAGTTCCAGAGCACCTCATTGTGCTCCTGTTGAACCTGTACATGGATCAAGAGGCAATGTACACAAAGGACAAGGTTTAGTATTAGGAAGGTGTACAACAAGGCTGGATCTTCTCACCATGTTTTTCAATCCATATACTGAGTAAGTAATCAGCGAATTTGAATTAAAGAAAGAAGAATTGGGCATCAGGATTAGAGGAAGGCGTATGAATAGCCTGTGATATACAACTGATACAACCATGAGGAGGACTTGAAGCCCTTGCTGATGAAGATCAAGAATTGCAGCCTTCAGGATGGATTACAGCTCAATGTAAGGAAGAGCCATATCCCCTAAGTGGACAAGTAGATGACATCATGATAAACAGAAAGAAGCTTGATTTGAGATTTCATCTTGCTTGAATCCACAATCAATGCTCATAGAAGCAGGACTCAAGAGATCAAAGGACACATTGTATTGGGTAAATATGCTGCACAAGACTCCTTACTTTGAAAACTAATATGCTCCTGGCCCAAGCCATGGTATTTGTAATTGCATCCTATGCATGTGAAAGTTGGATATTGAATTTGAAGACCAACTATCTCTGTGAGAGTGGCCTGAAACTACCATGTATTTACTATTTTTAAGCTTTCTTCAACTTTTGGTAGGCATGATTATGGCTTTCTAATTGGGTGCTATTGAAAATTTTATCCTATACCCAACCCCCATTGTTTGTGTAAATCATGTCCAGTCATTTAAGAGCTTAATTCATACATATCAACAATTCATGTATTGTTGCCGTAAGCCAGCCCATACTTGTATAAACCCCTTTTCTCAATGATGCTTTAAATTATAATGTTTCTTAACCATCGTCCAACTTTCAGATACATATTAGGTAATTGAAAATACCATGATTTGGGTCATTTGCACCTTAGTTCTCAAAGAGATGTCTGTGCTCTTTAATATTTTAAAGAGGGCTCGTGTAGCAGATTTGTTCAATAAAATATATACTTTGATTTCTTGTCTGCTGCTTCCGTGAACATCTATTGTGGATGCAAGTAAAATGAAATCCAGGCTGTGTCAATCATGATGTTTCTATTGACGCAGTTGTGAGAACATTTGTTATCTTTGTATCAAGTTGCAATCTAGGTTAGCTTGCAGTCTTGGCTTTGCTTCAGGTAGTCACGCCCTCTTCTCTTTCAGCATGCAAGGTTGTGTTATCTGTATATCAGTTTGTCGACACACCTTTCTCCAGTCTTGATGCAAATTTCTTTTTCACATAGTCCAGTTTCACAAATTATTTGCTCATCATTCAGATTAAATAACTGTGGTGAAGTGATACAACCCTGGCATATACATTTTCTGATGTTAAACCATGCAGCATTCCCAAGTTTTGATCTATGTATTGATTTTTGATTTATATAGATTTTTCCCAAGAGCATATTATGTGTTCTAGAATTACCATTGTTAACAAAATTATCCATAGTTTGTTGGGACCCACACTGTCAAATGCCTTTGCATAGTCAGTAAGACACAGAGAAACATCTTTCTGGTATTCTCTGGTTTTAGCCAATATCAATCTGCTATCAGCAATCATATCACCCCTTAAATGTGCTCTTCTGAATCCAGCTTGAATGTCTGACATGTCTCTGCGATGCATTCTTGTAACCATTTTTTACTATACATTGAGCAAAATTTTACTTATATATGATATTAATGATATAATTTAATAAGTCTTAAATTCTATTTGAATGGGCACAAATATGAATCTCTTCTAGTTGGTTGTCTATCTTTTGCTATCTTCCAAATTTTTTGGCATAATAAATGAGTGCTTCTCAAGCTGCATCAGTTTCTTGAAATATTTCAACCAGGATTCCATCAATTCCATTAGACTTTGTTTTTGCTTAATGCTTTTGGTGCAGTTTGGAATTCTTCCCTGAGTACCATTGATTCTTGATCATATGCTTCTTCTTGAAACGGTTGAATGTCAACTAGTTGTTTTTGGTACAGTGACTCTGTATTCTTTCCATTTTCTTTTGAGGCTTCCAGCATCTTTCAGTTTTGCCCATAGAACTATTCTTCATTGTAACTTGAGGTTTGAAGTTTTTCATGAGTTTTTTCAGATTAAGATATGCTAAGTATGTTCTTCCTTTTAATTTTCCTAACTCTATGTCTTTGCACAGTTCATGATAATATTTCACTTTGTCTTCTTGAGTGTCCCTTTGAAATTTCATCATTTTTTTCTTTAAGCCTTAGCTGTTCTACAATCAAGAGGAAATTTATATTTCTTCTGACAACCACTTTGATCTTCACTTCCTTTCCTCTCTTTTTAATGACCTTTTGTTTACTTTATGTATGATATTCTTGATGTCATCCCACAGCTCCACAGGTCTTCTTTTTTTTTTTTGACATTTTATTAGGGGCTCATACAACTGTTATCCCAATCCATACACACATCAATTGTGTAAAGCGCATTTGTACATCGTTTCTCAATCCGCAGGTCTTCTGTCATAAGTTTTCAACCTGTTCTTGAGATGTTTCAGTGTTAGGTGGGATATCATCAGGATTGTACTTTGGCTTTCATGGACTTGTTTTCATGTTCTTCCACTTCAGTCTGAATGTACATATGAGCAACTGGTGGTCTGTTGAAGAGTTTTGTCCCATGGCCTAGTTTTAACTGATGAGGTTGAGATTTTCCATAGTCTCTTGCCAGATTTAGGCAAGTTTGTTTCTGTGTATTCAATTTAGAGGAGTCTATGGGTCTGCATCATTGCCATTGTGTTGTTGAAAGAAAGGTGCTTGCAATAAAGAAGTTAATAAATAACAAAAACCAAACTCACTGCCATAGAGTTGATGCTGACTCATAATGATCCTAAAGGACAGGGTAGAATTTCTCCTTTGGGTTTCTAAAATGGTCAATCTGGGGGAGAAGAAAACCCAGTCTGTGACCCAAGGAGCAACTGGTGGTTTTCAATTAGCAAACTCGTAACCACACCGCCACCAAGGCTCCCAGAAGAGGTTGATAGTTTTTTTAAATTCCACCATGTGATATCCAATTTCATTTCTATTATCAAGGACTATCGTTTCCAACAATTGTTCCTCTTTGTTTCCAACTTTTGCATTCCAATTGCCAAAAATGATCAATGCATCTTAATTGCATGTTTGATCAATTTCAGAATAAAGAAGTTGGTAGAATTCTTCAATTTCTACAACACTAGCTTTAGTGGTTGATGGATAAATTTAAATAATAATTATATTGACTGTGTTTCTTCATATGCAGATACATATTATCCAATCACAGACACCGTTACACTTCACTAAATCTAGAAATATTCTTTTGACAATGAGTGCAACACCATTCCTCTTGAATGTGTCATGCCCAGCATAGTAAATAATATGATTTTCTCACTCAAGATGGCCAATACTATTCCATTATAGCTTATTAGTACCTAGTTTATTAATCTTTATGTACTGTATTTCATTTTTTATTACTTTTAATTTTTCTAGATTCATACTTCATTTAGTACAAGTTCCAATTTTTAATAGATGTTTTTAGCTATTTCTTCCCATTTTGTGTCATGTCCTATCAGCAAATGAAAGTCCCAAAGGTTCAAATGAAAGTCCCAAAGGTTTAAATTTAAGACTTTATTCCATCAATGCCATTCTGGTTAACTCTACTTTGAGACGTTAGGCCTCGCTCGGTCATATTTTGGGTGCCTTCTGACTTGAGAGCCTCATTTCCTGGCACTATCTGACAATGCTCTGGTGCTCTTCTCTACGTTTTAGGTATCTGACAAGGTTATGCTGTTATCTATAGCATTTTCAGTGGAGAACGACGGGACTCCCATAAATCATTAGTCTCAGAAACCCACAGGGGGAGCTATGAGTCAGCATGGACTCCATGGGGGGAGTTCCTTTGATCTGGGCTGCCTATTCTTTCTGAGTTGTCTTACTCTTGAAGTTCTGCTGAAACTGTTCCCTTTGAGGGACCCCCTCCTGTTATTGGAAATACCAGTGACATAGCTTCCGGCAACACTCAGCCACCAGAACAAATAAGCTGACAGACAATTGGTAGAAACTACTACATATGGAGAAACAATATCTTAACACTATGCTATTTGACACAGTTCATTTTCATTTCCAAAATATTTCTTTCCTATAATTTAGCCTATGTTGATAGATATATAGACATATATAATGTAGAAAAGACATGTTTTGATCAAATTAACGCAATACCAGTTAAGCAATAATCAGGGGTTATATTAATTGAGTACCTATTATGTGTTTGACACTTTCATCTATGTGCTTATTGTTGTTACTTGCTGTCCCACTTATTACAATTTATGGTGCCCTTAAATTTGTGCATTCAGTTATTAAATGACTGTGAGGCAGAAGGCAGACTGTGGTGTTCTAAAAGCAGGTATTCCTCTGGCAGCCTGGTGGTCTCTACCCAGTGCTCCTTCCACTTTATCCTGCATTTGGCAACTCAAACTGACTAACTGACTACATGAACATTCTTTACTTTCAATAAATACTACGGGAAAAAAGTCACCTTGACACTTGAGAATTTGGTAAGTACATTGTAGGTATTTCAAAGTGTTATTTGTAGACAAATTGTATACCCAAATGACATACCAGTAGATGTATTCCTTCCTTGTTACATGGGTTGATGCAATAATGTCGCAGGTTTTTCTCAAGCTCTAATTTTTGTTGAAATGAATGTGACAAGTTGTCTGGGTAAAATGATACCTTCACAGGGAGTTTTTAATGGATAAAGTTATTTTGAGTTGTTTTGAACTTTCAGTAAGTCCGGCAGATTTTTAGAAAAGACATGGAAAATGTCAATCAGTAAATTGTCTGAGGGTGTGAATTAGTAAATTGAAAGTATGTTTCAGTTCTGATTTTTTCAAGAGCTTGTTTTCACTTTATTGAGGCAAGCCACATAGTTTATAGTATTAGAAAGAACATTCAGAGGTTGAACACAAACTAAATGTATTATGAAAAATAAAAGATAAGGCTAATATACAGATATTGTTTCTTTCAAGTAGACAAAAGTTTAAAACACTCTTCCACTAAAAAACTGGGCAAGCTCAAGGATTTAGACACATGAAAATATTCGTCCAAATTACAAATGCTCTGTCCTTCCATTGTGTTTATATAACACCTCCAGATTAAAATGGAAAAATCAGCCAGAGAAACAACTATTTTTTACCCCAATGTGTAAACATTATAAACATTCAGTTCTCTCCTGGAATGTTTTACACTTTCATACTGTTGATATTCTATAAACCCAGGCACAGTGCAATGCATATTAAAACTTAAGGAGATCTAAGCAGACAGTATAGACATTCGTTCACCACTCTTTTACATTCTCATAAAGGCAAAATATTCACAGTATAAAGATAATTTTTATAAGGTATTAACTTCAGCTACTTTGCTCATTCTATTTATGCACTAGTTAACCTCATCCCTTTTCAATCTATTAATAACTAGAAAACTTATACATCAAACACATTATAAACATATATTCTCAATGCATATATACATTTTAAAATTTGTGATACTCACTTTATTGAGGTAGTTTGGACCAAACCTGCAATATCTCTGAGAGGGAATTTCTGTATATTATATCATTACATAATAGGCATCTTCATGATAATAACCATTTTAGCTAGATGAAAGCTAAAATCTCATTGCCTGATGCAAAATTGTATTAATTTTCAACTTCCATAAATTAATGAGAAGAAGGCAATTAAAGATAATATACCTGGCCTCTGGCCTCCAAGAATCCTATAGGATTTATTTCATTATACTATAACCTCCCAATTACTTTTTTTTTAATTCATCATTTTATTGGGTGATCTTATAGATATCATAGCATTCTATAATTCAAATAAATCAAGCATACTTGTACAATTGCTACTATAATCAGTTTCAAAACATTTTCTTTCTTCTTGTACTCTTTGATATTAGCTCCCCTTTATCCCCTCCCTCCCCCACTCTTACCCCCAGGAATCCTTGTTATTGTTACATATATCCATATATATATGTGTGTGTATATATATATATATATGTATATATAAAACAGTGGGGTTTTAGAGTCATCATTGCTATCAGCTCCCTCTTCCTCCCCATGGCTGTTTCTGAAGGGTCATCCATCTTGACATTCCTGAATCAAATGATCTTAATTATACAGATGAACATATGCAGGTCTAACAGTATTAACAAGGCAAAACAGAAGCCTTACTAGTAAGGGGAGGAAATATTAAAGAACCAGGGGATAGTCATGTGTTTCATCAGTGCCATATGGCACCCCAAATTCCTCATTCCTTCTGGGCGGCCCCTCTGTGAGCGATTCTCCAATTGTCTTGCAGCTGGGTTTTGGGTCTTCACTTTGTTCCTCATATCAATTTCATTGCTTATTTTTGAGCTTCTGATACCTAATCCGGTTAATACCTCACAACTCTACTACCAGGCATATATATACCCAGAAGAAGTAAGAAATAGACCAAGATCAGACATCTGCTTTCCAATGTTCATTGCTGCACAGTTCACAATCCCAAAACCTTGGAAACAACCTACATTTCAATCAATAAATGAATGGATCAAAAACCTCTGCTATATACACACAATGGATATACTATCCCTAAAATTGGTGATGAAAAGCTAAAACACCTCATCTCATGGACTAGCTGGAGGATATTATGCTGAGTGAAGTTAGCCAAGCACAAAAGGTCAAGTACAAAATGAATCTTATGGGATAATTCCAAACAGCATAACAGGCCTATGGGATGATGCACAAAATGCGAAACACCTGGGCTGAGGACTAGATACTCTGGCATGAGCCAGAGCAATCCTAATGATAAATACATCATCAACTAAATAAAACAAACAAGCAAAAATAAAGATGCAGATAGCATCTGTGCTGAAAGGTGTCTCCCCACCCCCGCTCCCCTGTCTCCCCGACCCAGTCCCTCCCCACCAGGTCTTTAAGGCCCACAG
>NW_022111379.1:25578667-25580231 GCF_000313985.2 Echinops telfairi
ACTTTAACTATCTCAACTGTGATACAGAGGGCAGCCCTGCAGATACAGTTCAGGGAGACTGGCCAGCCTGAGGAGCACACATGGGGGCAAACCGAGAGAAGAGTGCAATGGACCAGCAATGGAAGTGAAGCCTTGAAATACCCAAGGAATCCCAACTGTGGAATTTGGGGGATCACTTAGCACCTCACCCGATCTGGTTGGGGTTACTCACAAGGGGTCACACTGAGAGTCTAAAGGTGTGACTGTAGGAAGAGCAATAGGAACTGCAGGATGACTTGAGGACACAAAGGCTGGAACAAAAAGTGCTGTTAGACAAGGGTGTCCTGGGGTAAGGAATCCCGAAAGAAAAGGGGATTAGGCTGAGGGATTATAACAGTCCTGCTCAGAGAGATATTCATCTCCTCACGGTCAGGATACCAGTTAGACTTGGAACTATTTTAATGTTCTTTCTCCTTTTGGGGGGGAGCGGGGTGTCTATCTATATAAGATAGGCAGGATAAGCAACCCCATGGAGACACAGCGGGACCGATGGGTCTGGAGGGCAAGAAAGAGGAGGAGGTGGGGAGGTGAGTGCTGAGCCAATAATGACAGGGGCAGGGGAAGAGCAAGAGTTATAAACTGGGCAATCATGAGGGTGTGCTCGATCATTTGAAAAGTGCCTGAGAGGAATTAGCTAGAGGTGAATGCTGCATAACCATGATAGTGGGGCATAAGGAAAGAAAGAAGAAAAAGAGGAAAGAAGAAGAAACCTAAAATTTACATACATATAGATATATAATTGTATAAATATAGGTGTATTTGTATATACATGTACATATATGTAAATACAGCAAGGAAGCAGATGGGCTTTGGGTCTCTACTAACACCTCACGTAAGTACAAGAACAGTGTGTTCTAATAATGTGGCACTGTGTAGTACTCACCAATTACAATTTTAATAATAGTTTTATTGTTTTTTTTTAAAAGTTAACAGTTTTTGACATATAATTCACATATCAAATAATTCAAGCTTTAAAAATATTAAAAATAGGTACACAAGCACCACTACAACCAATCTTAGGACATTTTCTTCTTTCAAGTACTCTTTGTTAACAGCTCTGTATTTTCAACCAACCTCTCATACCATAACCTGAAGAAATGACTAGTCTAGGGCCTGGTTCTATATCTTTACCTATCCTGGATTTCCTATAAAGGAAAACATACAAAAACACCAGCACCAAGAACAACAACGTAAAGCAGAGAAAAACCTCAACTGAAAAAAGTTGAAAATAATAAAAATTAGAACAAAAAGTCTCAAAAGGGAGAACAAATGTAAACTGTTCAATTTTAACTTCTTACATCTGAATTAACCCACTTTCCAATGCAATTTTTCTAGTAAAAAGGCTGTTCATACTCCTCCTCGATGGTTAGATAATGCTCGGAAGCTTTATCCATGTGGGGACCATACAAACAGATTTTGAGCTTTCACATTCATCCATAGTCTCCCACAAATGGAGTGCTCAGAATTTAAGCTCTAACACAAATCTCTCCTCTGGTATTAGATGTTTTTTAATTTACAATCCTTA
>NW_022111379.1:25581044-25582848 GCF_000313985.2 Echinops telfairi
GATTTCCTCCCAACATTTGTTGTAGCACTTATTTCTTCAGTGATCTCTTCATGAGATCAAACAGGGTCACGTCATAAGAACTAATTTTCTTTGCATTAGGGACACAACTGGGAGCTCAAAATCCATTCATATATTGATAGTTTATACATGTTCCTGATCCACTTTGTTGTTGCCATGGAGTTATGTATGAGTCATACCAACTCTGTAAAATAGAATGAAAAACCTCCCAGTCCTGCTGTCATCAAACAGTTCTTATTTTGAGCCCACTGTTGCATCCACTGTGTCAATCTATCTTGTTTAGGGTTTACCTCTTTTTGTTGCCTCTGCACTTGACCAAGCATGGCATCCTTCTCCAGTGATTGGATATGAAGTACATGAGATGAAGTCTACCATCCTCTTACAATCAATCTGTCTGTACTTCCACCCAAACAGATGTCTTTTCTACTAGCAGTCTGTAATGCTTTAAATACTCTGTGCCAGCAGAGTAGTTCAATCCTCTCACATTTTCTTCAGTCTTCAGTATACAATGTCCAACTCTCATATGTATATGAAGTAATTGAAAATATCATGGCCTGGGTCAGGTATACCTTAGTACCCAAGTAATAGCCATGCTTTTCAATCCTTTCAAGAGATCCTGTGCAGCATACATATAGACACCCAATGCTATGCATCCTTTGATCTCTTGGGTGCTGCTTCAATGAGCATTGACAGTGGATCCAAGCAGGACAAAACCCTTGACAATTTCAAACATGTCTCCTTTTATAATCATGTTAAAAATTGGTCCAGATATAAGGCTTTTTGATTTCTTTACACTGAGCTGTCTTCATACTGAAGCTGCAATAATTGATCTCCATCAGCAAGTGTTTCAAGTCCTCCTCACTTTCAGCAACCATACTTGTGTTAATTATATATAGCAGGTTGTTAGTAAGTCTTCTTCCAATCCTGATGCCAACTTCTTTTTCATATATTCCACCTTCTCTGATTATTTGTTTAGCATACAGATCAAAAAAGTATGGTGAGAGCATGCATGACTCACACTTATCCTGATTTTAAATTATGCAATATTCCCCGGTTTCTTTCCCACAATTGCCTCTTGAACTGTGTACAAGCTACTCTTGAGCACAATAAAGTACTCTCAAATTTCCATTCTGCTCAAAGCTATCCATAGTTTGTTATGAGACACAAAGTTGAATACCTTTGCATAGTCAATATAACGGAAGTAAAGCTCTGTCTGGTATTCTCTGCTTTCAGTCAAGATTCATATTACCCTAACAAGGATATCCTTTGTTCCACATTCTCTTATGAAATCAGTTTGTACCTTTAGGAGCTCCCAGTCTATGAACTGCTGAGATTGTTGATGAATAACCTTCACCAAATTTTATTTGCATGTGATACAAAAGCTATCATTCTATAACTTGAAAATTCTGTTAAGTTTCTATCCTTTGTCATGGATACAAATATGAACCTCTTCAACCAATTGGTCAAGTAGTTGTCTTCCAAATTTCCTGACGTAGATTTCCAATGAGTGCTTTCAATGCTTCATTGGTTTGTTGAAACATTTCAATTGACATTTCATCATTTTCAGGAGTCTTGTTTTTGTCTAATGCTTTCAGTGCCGCTTGGATTTGTTCCTTCAGCACTATTAGTTCTTTTTATTGTTGTTGTTTTGTTTTTACTATTTGTTTTTTTTAATTAAATCATTTTATTGGGGACTTGTACAACTCTTATCACAATCCACACAAACATCCATTGTGTCAAGCACTTTTGTACATTTGTTGCCATCATCATTCTCAAAACATTTGCC
>NW_022111379.1:25585708-25586702 GCF_000313985.2 Echinops telfairi
TATTGGATCAATTTCAGACTGAAGACATTGGTAAAATCCTTCAGTTTGTGCATCAATATCTGTAGTGATATGAGCATACATTTGAATAATAGTTGTACTGACTGGATTTCCTTTGATACAGATAGACATTATCCCAGCACAGACAGTAGGGTATTTAAAGATAATCTTTAAATGTTCTTTTTGATGATTAATACAACACCATTCTTCATGATAGTCATTCCCAGACTAGTAAACCATGCTTTACTTTTGATTGGCCATTACCAGTCCATTTTCACTCACTAACACCTAGAATACAGATCTTTATTCATTCTCTTTAATATTATGACTTCCAGTTTTTCTAGTTTCATACTTGGAACATTCCAAGTTAAGATGATCAATTTGTTTGTAGCAGTTTCTTCTCATTTTGAGTAATGCACCATCAACTAATGAAGTTCCCAACGGCCTCCTGTAGGTTTTACTCCATTCTCATTATTATGGTTGACTTTACTTAGGGAAACGACCCTTCTTTAGTCATATTTGGAGTGCCTGCAGACCTAAGGGGTTCATTTTCTGGTACCATCTCTGACAATATTCTGGTTCTGTTCATTATGTTTTCAGTAGCTGACAATATTTAGATGCTATCAATTGTGTCTCAATGACTATTCTTCTAAAGTGGGCAGCCTGTTCTTTCTTCATCATCTGTCCTTAGTCTGGACACTCTGCTAAAGTCCAGTCACTTTGGGTGACCCTGCTGTTATTTGAAATACCCGTCACATAGCTTTCAGCATCACAGACACCACAGTGTGATAAACAAACAAATAAGTGATGGTGGTCTAACTTACAGATATTATTATCATTTGATTGGAGAACATGATCCATTATCCCCATAGGGAATATGGTGATTCTACTGATATTTTCATTGTTAGCTAATGGAACATATTTTAAAATATCATTTAGGAAAAGGAGGTATATATGTATTGGATAGCTTTTTAGATTAAAAAATATCTGAATCATT
>NW_022111379.1:25588084-25598733 GCF_000313985.2 Echinops telfairi
CAATGTTCTCCTGGAAGCTGTATATGCTCTAAAACAGCGGCCAATATATGGTACTGTGTCTCCAATAGCCAGAATTCATGGGTCCAGGAACCAAGGGGTGGAAGCTGCAGTGGCACCACTCACTATTACTCCTAGTGATCCACTTGCAGAATTTTTGCTTCCTGTCCCAGCAACCCTGTGTTCCTGTCATGTTGCTTGGGAGATATGATTAGATTACATAATCTGAGAATGGAGGGTTGTGCTTATTTACAATTTAAGCTCTGATACCATCTCCTCCTTTGTATTTAGATTTTATTATTTACAATCGTTCGATCACACAGGCTAGTGTTTTTCTTTCCTGTGAACTTAGTTGATGCTTCACTTAAATAGCTGCTTGTTTAAAGACAAGCCTTTAAGACACCAGACACTATTCTTTCTGATAGCCAGAAACCATGTGGTTTCTTCACCATATTTTGTTTTAGCACTCATATCTTCAGTGATCCCTTCTAGAGGTCAAACATCGAACATGGTGTTTTCATATGAACTAATTATTCTTAGATTGGGACTGGAATTAAGTGTGAGCCCAAATCTGTTCATATAGTTATGTTTTAGATATGATTCACTTAAGAGAGCATCATCATTTTATGATAGAGAACATTATAAATCATCCCCAGAGGTATAAGGTAATTCTACTGAGAGTGTCATTAATTTAGCCAATTGGATAGAATAGGAAATGGCACTGTTGAGAATAGGAAATGGCTGTTGAGAATAGGAAATGGCACAAGTTTAGGCCAGATTCAAATAGCATACATGAATTGCTGACTTGGACAAATTAAACTCTTATATGACAGGATACTATTTACATGACCAATGTGGTGTAGGCGATAGGGCAAAACTTCCAACAGCACTCACCTAAATCAGTATCAGAGGAATACATGTCATAATAAAGCAAAGAATGAATTAAAAGAGCAACTCTATGGTAGTCCCAGGCCACCGTTCATTGAGGACTCCCAAAGCAAGAGATCTGAACCAAAGTCTAATCGCCACCAATTCAATAACTTTAGGATAGCAATTACCTGCTTCTTCTCATATTGGGGCATTTCAAGGAAGTATGTCTGTTCCTTAAATCTTCTACAGGTGAGTTTGAAGTAAAACCCAGTTCCCTTAGTGGAGTTTTCACCAGAATACTTCTGATTTGGTCTACGTTGGATGGTGTGCACCTCAAAAAGACAAAGTCTAAATTTCCAGTAGCCTAGAGCACATACCTGGTCACCAAGGGTTGGATAAAAACTAGGTCCAAAGGGTCCAATTAGTGACTTAGTACCGACTGTATTATCCTCTTGGGTTCTATTAAGTATTGTGTCCTCCCACATGAAATGGGAGGTTGCTCCATCTTGTCTACCCATGAACAGAGACGTGATTGCTTTCTCTGAGACGTACTTCTCCCTCATTCTCTATCTTGACTTGAATATCCAGTATGGTTCAATCATCACTTTTATAAGAGTGTATGTTGATTTGGGGTGACCTTAGTATAATGTTGTATGTCAGTAAATGAACATTCTTCTCCTTCTCCCCCATCTAGAGAACCTGACCCCAGTTAAGCTATGGTCTCCTTTATCAAACAGTTCCTTTTAAGATGCACATATAAAAGGGATGGTATAAGGTTCATGGGTGCTAGGTAGGCTTTCTACCATTTTGCTTGGGAGACTGGATTAGAAGATTACATGATCTGAAAGCAGTAGTCTGCCTTCATATTGTTGTTTATTTTTGAAGTAGTGGACTCATACAGTAGCTTTCCTTTTGTGGTATGACTAACTTCATGGAGCAGGATGGTTTCCAGGTTCATCCATAACACGTGGTGTTCATGATTTCATTGCTGGTTTTTGCTTGTTTGTTTTTACAGACTCATATAGTATTCCACTGTGTGCATATACGTTTCTCGATCCATTTTTCTACTGATGGACGTTCAGGTTGCTTCCAATTTCTTGCTATTTTAAATGAAGCTTCAAAGAACATGGGAGAGCATACATTCATTTCATTCATCTTCCAACAGAGATTCAATATTTTTTTCCAATCGCCATCTATTGAAGAGCATGCCCCTTTCTCATGTAATGTTTTTTGGTCCATTGTCAAAAATCAGTTGGCCGTAGGTGGATTCTTGTCTTCTTGGGTTATATATTCTGTTTGATTGATTATATGTCCTTTTCAAGTGGTTTAGGTTTACATTGATTATTTTCCTAATGATGAATCTTCCTTGCATTCTGGATATGAATCCCACTTGATCATTGTGAATTAATTTAAAAATATTTTTTAGATTCGATTGGGAATTGAACATTTTTATGCCTACATTCACAAGGAATAGTGGTATATAATTTCTTGTCTTTGTGACATCTTTTCCTTGCTTTGGTATCAGGGTTATGCTCACTTCATAGAAAAATTTTGGGAATTTGCAGTCCATTTTCACATTTTAGAATATTTTGTATGGAATTGGTGATAGGTCTTTACTGAACACTTTTCAGATTCCTCTGTTAAGCCATCTAGGATGTTCTTGGCTGGAAAATTATTGAATCCTTATAAAAGAGAGGCCAAGAGCCTTTTGAGACCGAGAGGAAGAGTCAATGTTATCATAGTTGGGCAGACGTGATTGTGGTAAATGCTAGCATGTGGTCAATAAGCAATGAGAAAGTGTTCAAAGCAATCAGACATTGAAAAGTACTCAAAAGCACAAAAAATTACTACTATGCAGCCATTAATGAAAGTGATTTTAAAACATTTTTGGAAAATTGAACCAAAAGGCAAAAATAGTAAATATAAGCTTCATTTTTCAATAAATATATCCAAGCAGCCATTTCTTCATTTCATGAAAAGTAAGAGACCTTTAAAGGTAATTTAACCCTCAGAAAGGGAACACAGAATATATGGGTGCTATTGCTTAGTGTCTTACACTAGATAACACTCAGACATATTTAAAGAAGTTAGTATGAGTTTATTGTGGTCTAAATGTAAAATATATATATATTTTTTTCATCCTATATATTTTCCATAAATGTTTTGAAGACCCCTCATAGCCAATGTAAAAGAGGTAGACATATTGTATGTAGGTTAACATATGTAGCAAGTAGTTGTTTGAGTTTTTAAATACTACAAACAATTTAGGGTAACTTTAAAATTAATCACATATTTATTCCTGACACTGAAATGTCATTCATAGTATTATAATCAACAGAAATGGACACATATTTCCATTAAGATGTGTTCCAAAATGTTCATAAGTGCTTTATTTATAAGAATAATAGAATTATAAAGGAACCAAATAATCAAAAATAGGATGGCAGATAAACAAATGTGGTTTAATTATACAAAGGAATACTACTAGACAACAAAAACAAATGAACCTCACTCAGGCATAACATATTCACACTCTGAAAATGGAATAAGGAAAGAACAATAGAATAATATCATAAACTGCTGACCACATAAATAAATAAAACATCTCAATTTAGAGTTAGAGATACTACATAAATGTTCTTTAGAAATGATAATCAATTAAATAATTTCAGATAATGTAGAATTGAAAGAAAATTGTCACCAGTCAATTCAGAGGAAAAAAATTTTTTTAAACTTAAATAACTGAAGTTCTTCAAACTGAATGGAAACGACACCCCAATGAATAAAAATAATACCAAATAACAACCAAAAAATTAATAAATGAAGTTGTCAAAGCTAAGTGAATATGACACAAAAAATAACATCATACTGTTATCAGGTGATGGTTTGGGTACAGAAAAGGAAAATGACCACCAAGAATGGGATATATATTCTAAAAATAAATATCTAATTTTTTGTATCTAATAGGGAGTTGACTATGCAAAACAAAAATAATAGCAATGTATTTTAGAATTTTAATATATACTGAAAAGTAAAACAAATGTAGTTATATACTGAGAAGGAACATTTTTAAAAAGAGGGAAGTCAATCTAAAGTGACTTGGTGGAGTGGTTATGCATGGCCCGCTAAGTGTAAGATCACCACCAACCTCTCTGGGAGAAAAGAGAGGCATTCTACTCCTGTAAAGAGCTACAAGCTTGGAAACTCACAGGGGCAGGACTACGCTGTCCCATAGTGTTGCTATGAGCCAGAATAGGCTCAATAACAGTGAGTTTGGTTTGGTTGGTCAGGCCACTATATTATATGTAATGTTATTTTCAGTGCCATAGCTCCACCTTACCTCGTAAGGACTCCATGTGACAGAGTAGAACTACCCCATAGAGTGCCCCATAATCATTTTCTCATTAATAGTTTTATTTGCATATAATTCACATATTATACAATTCAATAGTTCAATCACATCAAGACAAGTTGTACAATTATCACCATAGTCAGTTTTAGAACATTTTCTTCATTATTTTACTCATCGTTATTAGCTCACCATTTCCCCACAACCTCCCTCCCATAGCCCCAAGAGACCATTAATCCACTTATTGTCTCTATTGGTTTATCTATCCTCGATTTCACGTGCAGAAAAACATTAAAACACCAGCAAACAAACAAACAAAATGAGCAAGAGCATCAAAATAAAACAGATAAAAACCTTAATAAAAGAAAAAAGCAAGAAAGCAGAAAAATATTAAAAACCTAGAACAAATTTAAATGGATCAAAAGGATGATAAAATGATAGGGTACTGAATTTTAATCTACCTGCATCTGCAATGATCCACTTTCCTAGGCCTTCTGCATGTTAACAAGGCTGCTCACATCCCTGGTCCAGGGGCAGTGGGGAGTCTAGTCTACAGGTTTCTCTTTATGGAGCCAGTTGGTGAAATATTCTACCTTCAGAGGATCATATTAAATTCAAAGTGGTATGATATTAGTTTGAAGTAGTCTTGGACAAGTTATGGACAGAAAACATTATCCTTACATTTAAAAATGCAAATAGTATAGCCAGAAATCTGATAGAAAAGTTTTATTAAATACTTTAAAAATATTAGCGAATCCTCAGAAATTGATAAACAAAATACAGAATCATTTGAACAAGAGGAAAAATAATAGCAAGAGGGTACACTTAAATGCAGGTTTATGTTAGCATTACTATTAAAGTATTAATAGATTAAACACCTTTCTTATATTGTCACACTGGATGAACAAAAAGATTAAATTTTTTAAATACATGGAGATGATTAAAAAAATAGGAAAAAGATACCACCTATATCTTGTTCACACGGGATATGCAGTAATAAAGGAATTCTATGGTTACAATTAACTAAATAGAAAGTTTATTTAATATTTTTCAAGGATATCTAAGAGGTAACTCTGACTATGCTTTCGAGACATGTGTTCATTTCTTTAACTAGAATAAACTAGACTTTGGGTCCATATACTAGACCTATATTTGGTTAGTTAAATATGGCAAATTACTCCTTAATCTCCTATTTATATTACTCTGCATTGAGCATTTCTGATCTATGGCTCCTACAAGTTGCTTGTTACTGAACATTTAATATTGGACAAATCTGCCCTGAATGTTCAATTCCCCTGTATTATGTTCGAATTTTAACAGCCAAATTAGATAAGCCTTTGGTGCTACTACATGAATGAAGATTTGTGATTAACAGTAAGCAACCAAGCTAGAGGAAAGACACAGTGATAAAATTGTCTATTATACAAACAAGAGACAGTGGAGAGACCAGTAATTGTTGAGATCTATTCATCACACTGTCTTATCATGAAAACCGAGGACTAATCCTAAATACAAAGAAACAAATATAACCAGAAAAATCGAGTTTTCATCCTTGCCTCTCACTTAGAAACACCCTTTCAGTCCCATCCATTTTATTATGTTAACACACACATGGAAACAAACAGAGATAAACCATATGTGTGTCGGGGGGGTGGGGGTGGGGGAATGGATCTAGTCCTTGGTTCATAATTTTTCCATTTCTGAAAATATCTGAATACAAAATGAATGGCTTGCAATTGAATGAATAGATAATAGAGTAGAGACAAGTTAATTTCCAATTTAATTAAAAATGCAATGTGCATTATTAACTTGCATGTATCCGAGTAAAACTATAGATGATATAATTTCTCTGTATTTCCCAAATCCTGGCAATTCATGAAGTCATTAAAATGGAAATAGTCCAAAGTACAGATGAAGATGCATGTAGAAATTTGAAAAATTACAAAAATATTACTGGCCTACATAAATCACATTTCAGTGGGAGACCTGAACTTCAGTATCTTTAAGCATCTTCATAGACAAAAATGTAATCATCACAGAAAGGAAGTAAAGCAAAAACCTATATGTATATGTAAATGACTGCAAACATGAATTATTATAGTGAATTTCTGTGAATTTGTATGAAATTAAAAAAATCAATGTCTGAAATTGATTAGTAGGACTTAAGCTGGAGCCAGAAAATGTGGATTCCAATCAAATTCTAGTAGGTGATTTGGAGCAAGTTTGTAAATAAAATTATTAGCACCAAATTTCATATCTCTAAAAAAATGGTCTAGATTATGTGCTAAGAAAATTTTTAGTTCAAATGTGAAATTTATGCTTTCTAAATAAAAATTTGTTCCTTTTAAATTATGACAAAATTTTAGGTTTATAAAATACCTTTAGCAAAGCACTTTGATATATATCACATTACTAGAGCCTTACAACCAACATGCAATATAAGGATTATTCTAAATTTGAGGTTTAGAGAAGGCAATACTTGTCCAATAACCTGGGATTTAACCTAGAACACCTGAACAAAAATCTGTTTTTTACAAATGTGTAATATTTGGAGTCCATCAAAGTTTCACAGAAGAAAATTAATTCTCAAAATGCTATGGACACCTCCCAAAAGGCTGTGATCCCACGGACTTTCTTTCTGTGAAATGGAATACTAGACTTCTTGGGATTTTCTCTAGCTTAGAGAAATATAATCCTACCAAATGAAATGTGAATCATGCCCTTCTTCTTACACAGGAGTGTTCTTTAAAGTTCAGATCTGAATGAAATTAGCTATCACTAAGTCCATCTTCTTAATTGTGGGTATTGCAGTTGTTATTGTTGTTAAAAATAATGCAGGTGCTTAACTAAGGTATCCATGCAAGTTACTGCTAAAGCTGGGCAAGAATCTAAGTTTTCTAGAACTCAGGAATAAAAGAAAAGAGTGAATGACGTGCTAAATGGCAAAATAGAAAGCTTATTGTACAACTTTCAAAGATCTAGTGACCACAGACCACCATTTCACAATCAGTGTATGGTACAATCATGTTGTAGCATCTGTAGGACTTTATTTCTCTATGTAAAACAACAACAAAACAGTAATCACAAAGTCTATTCTCACTCATTGCAACTCTTTAAGTTCAGAGTAAAACTACGCTCTATAGGATTCCAAACGCTGTGATTTTTTTTTTAACACTACTCAGGAACCCCATTTCTCTTTATAATTTTTGAGCACATTATGCTACCATTGTTGTTAGGTGCTATTGAAGAGGTTATGATTCATAGCAATTCTATGTACAACAAAAGGAAACACGGCCTTCTATCTTCATGTTTTTCTTATGTTTGAGCCCACCAGTGCAGTCATCTTGTTGAAAATTTCCTCTTTTTCAATGGCCCACTACTTTATTATGCATGATGTCCATTTCCAGGGACTGGTCTCACCTGACAAACATATTTGAAGTAAGTAAGATGAAGTTGTCATCATTGCCTCTGAAGAGCCTTCTTACTGCATTTCTTCCAAGATATATTTGTTTGTTCTTTTGACAATCCATGTCACTTTCAGTATTCTTCACCAGCACCATAATTTAAATTCTTCAACTCTGCAGTCTTCCCTTTTTCCATGTTCAACTTCCACATGCACCTAGGACAGTGGCAAATACCATGGCTTGAGTCAGGTGCACCTTATTCCTCAAAGTAATATCCTTGCTTTTCAATACTCTAAAGAGATCTTGTGTAACAGACCCAATGCAACTTGTCTTGTAATCTCTGGGCAGCTGCTTCCACGAGCATTGATTGTGGATCCAGGCAAAATGAAATCACTGACAACTTCTATCTGCTCTTTATCATGATATTATCTATTAGTCCACTTGGGAAGATTTTCATCTTCTTTACATTGAGTTGTAATCCATACTGAAGGCTGCAATCTTGGATCTTCATCAGCATTTGTTTCAAGTCCTCCTCTCTTTCAGCAACCAAGGTTGTGTCATCTGCATGTCAAAGATTGCCAATAAAGTTTACTCCAACCCTGATTCTTAATTCTTCTTCAGATAGTCCACCTTCTCTGGTTATTTGCTCAGCATACAGAGTAAGTATGGTGAAGGGATGCAATTCTGTTCCTGTTCTGTGTGTACAACTGCCTTTTGATCCATACAAAGGTTTCTCTTGAGAACAATGAACTATTCTGGAATTCATATCCTTCTCAAGGGATCCATAGTTAGTTATGGTCCACACATTCAAATGCTTTAGCATCAACAATAAAACACAAGTAAATATATTTTTGGTATTCTTGACTGAATTGAGCAATGATATCTTTTGTTCCACACCCACTTCTGAATCTGGCCTGAACCTCTGACAGTTTTCTGTGAATGTACTACTAGAATTGTTCTTGGATAGTCTTCAGCAAAATTTTACTTGCATGTGATATTCATGATATTGTCCTATAATTTGGATGGTCTGTTGAGTTACCTTTCTTTGGAATAGTACAAATATGGCTATCCTACATTCATTTGGCAAAATAACTGTCTTCCAAATTTCTTGTTATAAAGGAGTAACTTCTTCAAATACTTCCTCAACTTGTTTAGACATCTCAATTCCCTTTCAATTAATTCCTGGAGCCCTGTTTTTGGTTAGTGCTTTCAGTGAAGCCTGGGCTTCTTCCTTCAGCACCATCAGGTCTTGCTCATATGCCACCTCCCGAAATGGTTTGAATGCCAACTACTTCTTTTGGTAAAATGATTCTGTGTATTCTCTGCATCTTGTTTTAAGGCTTCTGGCAACATTCAATATTTTACACATAGAATCTTTCAATACTGCAGCTCGAAGCTTGAATTTTCTCGTGTTCTTTTAGTTTAAAATATGCTGAATGTGTTTTTACTTTTTGGTTTTGTGACTTGAAGTCTTTGCAAAATTCATTATAATATCTTACTTCACATTCTTGGGCTGCCCTTTGAAGTTTTCTGTTAAGCTCTTTGACATAACAATTTCTTCAATGTGCCTTAACTACTACTCTATAATTCAGAGCAAGGTCCTGAGTCTCTTTAGACATCAAGTTTGATCTTTTCTTTCTTTCTTTCCTATCTTTTCAATTACCTTTTGCTTTCTTCATGTATGATGTCATCCTACATATCATCAGGTCTTCTGTGATAGTGTCCAATGCATGAAATATGTTCATGAGATGTTTGAAATTCAGTTGAGAAAGATAGTATTTTGGCTATCATGAACTTCTTTTAATTTTCTTCAGCTTCAACCTGAACTTACATATGAGAAATTAATGGTCTTTTCCAGTCAGTCTCTGGTCTGGTTTCAAGTGCTAATATTGAGCTTCTCCATGGTCTCTTCCCTCAGATGTAGTCAATTTTATTTCTGTGTATTACATCTTGAGAAGGTCATGTATGTAATTGTCATTTGAGTTTTGAAAAATAGGATTTTCTATGCAAAAGTCATTGGTCTTACACAATTATATGATGCAATCTCCAGCTTCTTTTCTATCACCAAGTCCATATTTTCGAACTCCTTTTTTACCGCTTTGTTTCTGACATTTGCATTCCAATGACTAAGAATTATCAGTGCATTTTGATTGCCTGGGAAATCTGTTTCAGACTGAAGACATTGGTAGAATTCTTCAACTTCATCACTAGCTTTGGTGGCTATGTAGAAATTAAGAACACAAAGTTTCATTGAAAAATAGGATTTCCTTGAATAGGGATACATGTAGTTCTATCACAGACAGAGTTGGACTTCAAAATAGATCCTGAGATGTACTTTTTGATGATGGATGCAATGCCCTTCTTCTTGATTACGTCATTATCACCACAGGAAATGAAATGATTTTCTTGTTCAGAATGGCCAATAGCAGTCCATTTCAGCTAAAAAATGCCTAGAATGTCGAATTTTATTTGTTCCATTTCATTTTTGTAACTTCGAAATTTCCTAGATTCTTACTTTGGTACACACTATGATTATTAACTGATTTGCAGCTGTTTCTTCTCATTTTGAATTGTGCTCCATCAGCAAATTGAGGTCCTGAAGGCTTTCTTCCATCCACGTCATTATGGTTGATTCCACTTTGTGACGGCAGCTCTTCCTCAGTCATATTTTGAGGGTCTTCTGACAAAAGGAATCCATCTTATAGTACTGTGTCCTACAGTGTTCTTCTTTTCTTGAGGTTTTAGTATGTGACGTTTCTATTTTGTCCATAAAATTCTCTCCCATAGATAATTTCTCAGAAGTGGATAGTATATTCTTTCATTACAGTCTGTTCTTAATCTGAAACCTGCTCACTTTAGGTGACGCTACCAGCATTTGAAATACCAGTGACATGGCTTCCAGCATCACGGTAACACACAAGCCATAAGAGTACAAAATGAGGGAGGAGTACTTGAGTGGAGGCCTAATGTCCTTCTGCTACCTTAATACTAGACCTATAAATATAGGCACATAGATCTATTTCCCCATC
>NW_022111379.1:25600660-25616918 GCF_000313985.2 Echinops telfairi
GTGGAGAGCAAATGTTTTGAGAATGATGAGGGCAATGAATGTACAAATGTGCTTTACACAATTGATGTATGTATGGATTGTGTTAAGAGTCATATGAGCCCCTATTAAAACGATTTTTTAAAAAAAGGAGCACAAAATGAATAAATGACAGAAAAGTGCTGGCACACCATGCTAAGTGAAGTAAATCAATCATAAGGTACATATTTCATAAATTCACATATAAAATACCTGAAATTTGGAAATCTATAGAAAGAAAATTTTGTTAGTAGTTACCAGGGTGAATGGGAAATGAAGAGTTTAAGTGGCACTGAGTTTCTGTTTATGGTAGTGGGATATTTGGAAATGAATACTGATGTTTTCACAGTATGATGATTATAATTAGTGTCACTACATCAGATAGATAAAAAATCTTGAAATGGCAAATGTATTATATAGATGTTGTTACAACAATGCAAGTGAAAAAAAATCTAGCTTTAAAAGGGTTCACATTTCACACATAAATTGTTAGAAAAGCTTGCTAAACCTTCCCTCCAACCTTAGGTTATACATCAACTCTGGCCATAAAAAAATGTATACACATAGAGGAGAGATATTTTCCATAGTTGATGAAATAAAGCAGAAAAGCATAATTATATAATTTAAAGATACAAAAATAACCAAGACAGAAACAAAATTGCTTTATAACTACATCAGAAGGAAAAAGAAGATATAGAGGGTCTGGGTGACCTATATCTTTAGCTTAGTTAGTAGGAAGCTTAATGTCTAAATCTGGAAGTAACTATATAAACATTTATAAGTGAGGTGAAAGTAACTCCCAGAAGAAGTAGAAACATAAACAGTCAGAGGTATTGCCTCTAATCTCTAGGGCCTGAGCTGATGGAGGCATAGCACAAAGAACTGTATATACATTATAAGCAATCCTGTATCATTCAGAGTATAGGTTCAAGTTGGTGTGTGTGTGTGTGTGTGCATTTTTAAAATATTCTCTTTAAAAGAAGAAGAAATCTATAAACAATATGTTTTCATGGTTTTAATTTTCTTTTCATATCCACCTAAAGAATTAAGAAGTCTATTAAGATACATTAAGAGAGGATCACACCTTTGGGGTCACCTGTCACTATTGTATGCACTTGTGTTGTCTTAAGTGAGCTGAATCAATTATTAGATCACTGCCCTTATTGAACATTATTTGTAAAAGTCAAAAATAGCTGCACTGTGTCTAGCCATCTACCATATTGCCCATTCTATCTGTTTCATTTGTGGGGAACAATGATTGTGTATTCTTTCTATCCTCTTTTGATGCTTATTGCATCATTCAATATTTTACCTATAGACTCTTTCAATATTGCAACTAAAGGCATGAGTTTTTCTTCAGTTTTTAGTTTAAGCTATGCTGAGAGTGTTATCCCTTTTTAGTTTCCTAACTTTGTCTTTGCATAATTCATTATGCTATTTTACTTAGCCTTTTTGAACTACCCTTTGAAATTTCGTACCCAATTGTTTGACTTCATCATTTCTTCCACATGCTTTAGCTATTGTATAATTAAGAGAAATTTCAGTCTCTTCTGACATTTACTTTGACCTTTTCTTTCTTTCCTGTCTTTTCAATGACCTTTTGATTTCTTCATGAATGCTGTTTCTAAAGTCATCCAATAGCTCATCAGGTCTTCTGTCGTTAGTATTCAAGCCTTCAAATCTATTTTTGAGATGTTCTCAAAATTCAGAGGGATAGACTCATGGGTATATTATGACTTTTATGGACTTGTATTAATGTTCTTTAGCTTCAAACTGAAATTAAAAATGAAAACTGAAACAAAAAGAACTAGTCCAAATTCTACCATTTCTGGAGGTAGCATATGAGCAAGAATCAATGGTCCTAAAAGAAGAAGTCCAACCTGCCAAAATAAGCCTCCACAAATTGATGGAATACAGCTTGAAATGTTTCCAAAAACTGATGAAGCACTGGAAACACATTCATGCATGCCAGGAAGTTTAGAAGACAGCTTCACTTGGCCAACTAATTGGAAGAGATCTACATTTGTACCCATTCCAAAGAAAGGTGAGTCAACAGAAGGCTCAAATTATAGAGCAGTATCATTGATAACACATGCAAGTAAAATTCAGCAGTACATTGGCAGAGGTTCATGCCAGATTCAGAAGAGGATGTGGAACAATGCTGATGTCAGATGGACTTTGACTCAAAGCAGAGAATTCCAGAAGATGTTTACTTGTGTTTTAGTGGCTATGCCAAGACCTGTGTGGATCATAACAAACTATGGAAAACTTTGAGACAAATGGGAATCTCAGAAGACTTCATTGTGCTTGTGAAGAACCTATCTATGCAAGAAAAGGCCGTTGTGTGGACAGAATAAGGACATATTGTATAGTTGAAATTCAAGCAAGGTGTGCATCAGGGTTGTATGCTTTCACCATACCTGTTTCATCTGTATACTGAGAAAATCATCAGAGAAGTGGGATTGAATGAAGAAGAATGTAGTATCAGGATTAGAGGAAAACTTAGTAAGACCTGCGATGTGCACAATCTTGGTTGCCGAAAGTGAGGAGGACTTGAAGTACTTATTGGTGAAGACTCAAGATTGCATCCTTCAGTATGGATCACAACTCAATTTAAAGAAGAGCGAAATCTTCACAACTGGACCAATAGAAAACATCATGATAAACGGAGAAAAGTTTGAAGTTGTCAATGATTTTGTCTTTCCTGGATCCACAATTAGTGCTCATGGAAGCAGATCTAACGGTTCATTGCATTGGAGAAATCTGCCACCCAAGACCTCTTTAGAGTATTGAAAAGCAAGAATTTTACTTTGAGGACTAGAGGAGTAAGGTGTATCTGACCTAAGCCACAGTATTTTCAATGGCCTCATATGCAAGTGAAAGATGGACATGGACTAAAGAAGATTGAAGAAGAGGAGATGCATTTGAATTGCGGTGCTGCAGAAGGCTATTGAAAGTACTATGGACTGCCAAAAGGATAAACAAGTAGGTTTTCAAAGGAGCAGGTCTGGAGTCTTCCTTATAGGTAAGGATGGCGGGTTTTCATCTTACTTTGGCATGTTGTCAGGAGAGACCAATCCCTGGAGAAGGATATCATGTTTGGTAAAGTAGAGAGGCAATGAAAAAGAGGAAGGCTCTGAAGAAGATGCATTGACAGAGTGGCTTTAACAATGGGCTTAAGCATAGGAACAATTGTGAGGCTAGCACAGGCCAGGCAGTATTTTGTTCTGCTGTGCATAAGGTCACTATGGGTCAGAGCCAACTTGATAGCGCCCATCAACAACATCTCTTCAATTTCGATCAACTTATTTTCCTAGTGTGTATTCAATTCACTTCTCTAGCCCTTCTTCTACAGCACAGGGTTCCTGGATTATCATCTGTCTGTGTTAAATTTTGTTTCTCATATTTTTAGAGGATCTGGATAGCAAGTCTCCCTCATCCACAATTTTGTCAGAAGTCTTCTAAATGTAAAGTCTTTACTGTGTGAAACAGAAGTATGATCTTCCAACCTTCCACCATCCCACTCACAACTCCTCTATTGAGTTAGAAAATATATTGTAATGGCCACACAGAACTCCCAGACAAGACTCACACTTATGAGCTCTATTAGAGAAGTTAACAGATTACAATTCAAGATCAGAAGTAATCTAGATACACTTCTTACAGTCTAGAGTGACTCTTTTCAGCAGTGCCTGAAGGCATTCTTCTTTCTGGCCCCCAGCCTCTCAATAATATGGTCCTTGGTCCCTGCCCTGCTCAATCAAGTTTTACAAAGCTCATTCATTACTGTCAATTAGTGTTCAAAGGACACACTACTCCACCAGAAGCTTCAGCTCACACACACTCAGCTCTAGTTTCTTGGGTCAGCAAACTTAGGTCCTCTAATTAAGGGCTACTTGCAGGCAACTCAATCTGTAAGTGAGCATTTGCCTTTAAAGCATTTCTCTATATTCACCCTGTGAATAGGGAGCTCACTAAACTGTCTTATGACCTGGCTCTTGGTTCTGCTGCCTTTGCTGCTGCCATTGCTCCAGTGTTTCAGGTGTCACATCTCCGTTTCTTGGATCAACGAGGTTCAGCACATAAGTATCCTGGGGTTCCGAGGACCCACTCTGCTACATGCTCTCTTTTCTTCATGGTAATGTGATTCTCCATCCTACTTCTGAGATAACTCATTTTAAACCTAGTGGGGTGCCAAAACAGTTCAATATCCTCATTAGAGCTTTACATGGTTCCACCAAGTCTTTTGATGAAGTTACAAAAACTATGGCTATAAATCCATGTCAAATAGTTCCCAGTATCACATGTGAAAGCTGGGTAATTATGTCATCATAAAAAAAGGCAAGTACCCCAAATTGTCAAGTACAAAATTATAGAAATAATTTGTATTACAATAGAATGAGGGACAGTACACTCTCCTAAAGGTTTTAGATGTTTATTTAGATGCAAATTCTGTAGTTGTTTTGAATAGAAATTGTATTCTCAGTCTCTGGCTGGAATAAAAATCAATCAGCAATAACATAAAGGAAAATGACTACTTCTGTTTTGACATAGTGAGTAAAAGAACTAAATTTTGAGACATTCCAAATATAATTTTTGTTCCATATTTTGAGTTCCATGTGTATTATTCAGTCATGTGCCACATAACATTTCTTCTAGCAATATTCAGCCACATATATATTTTGTGGTCCCATGTATTTACAAGACTCTCCTAACCTGAGAATAGATGTAGTGAATGTAATATCTTACCACACATAACACATATATCTCATGCCCCTCATATTATGTATGTGTGTTTGTATTCTACAATGAATGTGTCTTGATAGTTATAATGAATGCTTATAATATCAGATTTTGTGTGTATTGTCCTGTACTTTAGGATCCCTGGTGGTGCTGTGGGATAGATGTTGGACTACTAATCACAAGAATAGAAGTTCAAAGCACTGCAGGAGAAAGAAAATACCCCCTAAGTCTTTTAATCTTAGAAACCCTATATAGGGTAGCTAGGAGTCAGCATCAACTCATGGCAGTGAGTTTTGGGTTTGGTAGTGTACTTAATCTATCAAAAATGTTTACTGTGCTGCTGCAGGGTATGCTGGTAACAACATCCAATATCATGTATCACGTGTCTCTTGAATGTTGTTGCATTTCCTCTTTGTTTAATTTTCATTTGAAAATATTTCTGTGAAATTATTCATGACTCTCAAATATAGCAAAACAATATTTTTTATAGTAGCAGAAAAAAAGCAAAGTAAAATTGTCAATTTGGAAGTGAAACAAAAGGTTATTAAACAACCCAAAAATGAAAAACAAGTGAGTGCTATTGTTCTCAATTTAAATATTTTGCAAGAGTGTTGAAGATCCTCAAAAGAAAGAAAAATTCCAAACTGTTTAGGAGTTGGTTCCATTGAAAAGCTAAAAGGTTAATGAAAATGTGAGAGAGACCTATATTAGAGGTGGAGAAATTGCTAATGATGTAAATTGAGGAACAAATACAAGAGTGAATCTTTCCCAGCCCATTGATAAGCATTGCTAAGGAACAAAGCTTGTTCAAAAAAATGAAAAGCAGACTTAGACTACAATATGGTGTTTATGTATTATCCAAATCCTATTTCAAAGAACATAACATGGATGTTAAGTGACACATGACTATACATGACATCCTTTCCTTCACTCGCCTTATGTTTCTTTAAGCTTCAATCGTCCAATTATACATCTATGATCTCCGTATAAGGGCTGTGGAAATCGCAGTTGCTGTTGAATCATGAAATTTTAAGGGGAAAATGACCCATTGGATCACAATTCCTACTCATAAATGCTAAAAACCAATTATATAGTTTCTTGTTTAGCTGTAGCAGATATAATATCAGAGTAATTACACAAAACTTCAATAAACTAGCAAAAAACTTCCACCCCACCACTTAATCACTAAAGAAAACATTCTTAATTTGCTTCAGCTATGAAAGTTGAAGGAACTTTTAACTCAGCAGATAAAAAGTTTAATGTAGGTTATTGTTGCAAGCTCAGAAAACATGACAGTATTTCTTAAGAGAGATTTATTGCCTTTTGAGTTACTTCTATCGATTTTTCTTGGCCATATACCTTTGTTTCCTACCTCACCACAATCTTCTATTTGGATGCTTATATTTTAAATATCTCTACTACTAACCTGACTCTTTACTAAATGTTTAATATATTTTTAGGGTGAGATTAGTGGACTATAATTTTGTTTCCTACTCGAAGATGAACACTTCGTCAAGTAATCTCTGGAGACGGGGGGCAAGGTCAACTTCTCTATTTCTACACAAACAGGAAAATTAATTTCAGGTTCAATTACAAGCAATTTTAGAGGTGTACTTATATCTGTAAAGCAATTACATAATATTGATAATGCTGATTTTAATAACATTAAATAACTTATTTCAACAATTGGAAAGTAGAATAAATTGATTATTCTACTTATGAAACAAAGCATATCTGACTTTAAAAGTATTATTTCTAATTCAAAGAAAAATATTTAGAAAAAGCTTATAGAATAGTAGTATATAAAATACTAACAAACATGTACTTATTAAATATTATTGAATAGTGAACATTGTACTAGGATTTTTTTTAAAGCTTATTCTGAAAGGTCAGCAGAAAGATCATCAGCTCCATGGGAGAAAGGCAGGTGTTCTACTTTTTTTTTTCTGTCTTGTACTCATTTTCTTTTTTTTAAAATCATTTTATTAGGGGCTCATACAATTCTTATCACAATCCATACATACATCAATTGTGTAAAGCACATTTGTACATTCATTGCCCTCGTCATTCTCAAAACATTTGCTCTCCACCTAAGCCCCTGGCATCAGCTCCTCATTTTTCCCCTCCCTTCCTTCTCTCACCTCCCTCATGAGCCCTTGATAATTTACTCTTTACAGGGTCAATGTCTTGGAAACTTGCAGCAGAGCGCTCTCTTCTGCCCTATGAGGTTATGACCAGCTGGCATGGACTCCATGGCAGTGAGATGTTCTTGTCCTTGTGTTGTTGGAAAAGCCTGTCTCTGCAGGTCAGATACTGGTTTACAAATACAATTGGTGAGTACTTTCAGTGATGCTTCTTACATTAAGTTCATCAGCTACTTATTTGTGAAATTGTCAGCTAGGAGGACATTTGCGGCTTATGCCTACCCATCTGTTGGCAGACAGTCAAATGCTAGGAAATTTTTCATAAGAATTTTATACTCAGTCAGTCTCTTGCATCTACTTTTGGAACTGGGTTTGAAGCCGTGGCTTCTACCCTATTATATTTGGTTAATATAAAATTAATTTCTAATATATATTTATTGTGAACAGTTTTAGATGTACAGAAGTGTTTGGAATAATAAAATAATATCTCCATGCTAATTAACAATCGTCATCCCATTTACTCTGAATATTAAAATAAGTCAAAGGAGTAAGTCCTCCAAAAACTAAAATAGCATGAGAGTATGACCCAGTAATTTCACTAATAAGTATACATACAAAATATTGAAAGCAAATACTCAAAAAGACACCTGTACAACTCCATTATTGTAGCACAATCACAATAGTCAAATGTTGGCAACCAACTAAATGGCATCAACAGATACCTGTAAAAGCTAAGTGTGTTGTATATATACAACGGAAAACTCCAGTTGTTAACTGAAATGAAAATGCGATGGATTCATGGAAGTTGAAGACCTTATGCTGTGAGAAATAATCCAATCACAAAAGAGCAAATATCTATGACCTCATTTATATTTAAATAGGAAAGCAAGAAAGTAAAAAGGCAAAGAGGATAAACTTTATTAAGGGTTACGAAGAGTGGTGGCGGGAGAGTGGGGTTAACTTGATGGAATAAACACATAGATTATGGATAAAGTGGCATAGATGATTATTGCAATTACTGTCAATAAGTTGTATAGGTGCAAAATTATTGAACTGGAAAAAGTTGTATTATACGTATATTTACAGAAAATACAAGAGGAATTAAAAAAAAGAGTACATTGTCAGGCTGTTTATGTACAACCAAATGATTCATAGGATTTGGTCCTTGATTTGGAAGTTTACAGTAATAGCTTGATTGCTGTAACCATTTAATAAATAGAAAAATGTTCTCTTTCTGTTTTATCCTCAGCATGTTACATAATTGCCTAAGGTCTTAAACCTCAAGGCACAACATTTGGTCTCTGTTCACTTGGAAAATCGGAGAAAGAAGGTGAGACAGTATCAGCAGGAGGACACAGAATGTGTGATTAATCGCCTCCATGAAAAACGATGCAGCTTCTTTGCTATGAGAGCAGGTAAACTGGATGGTGATCAGTTATTATCACTGACTATTTCAATCAAATATGCCATAACAGAATAGTTATCAAATGAGGTAAAGTATAGAGCAGAATAGTGAACCTTTAACATTATTACCTTGAGATAACCTTTAAAGTTTGACTATCAATATCCCCTGACGTCTTAAAACTGACTAAGTTAACTGTTGTTCATTCTTTTAAAGGTTTGCCTTGACCTTTATACTCTTTCAAGAACTATTTATATGAGTTCATAATGACAACAACAACTTAAATGTGTGGATAAGAGCTTTTTGGTATGCCTTTTTGATCACGGAGGAGGAACCACTCAGAAAAGGAGGGTGAGGATGGTTGCACAATTCACAGAATGTAATCACTACCACCGAATTGCACGTGTAAGGTCTGTCTCATTGTCTGACTTGAATGGCTAAAACCTTGTCAGTTCATTTCCCCCTCCGATGCACATTTGCCCAATCTGGTAATCAACCTTTTCTGAAATTTCTTGTTTTTCTGTTTGTTCATACTGGGGTTTATCTCATTATGTGTTATGTAATTTGGGAGTCACCCTCGTGGGTTTTTGTTATAAGTTTTTCTATTTTTTAGTATATGAAAACCAAGAATTGATGAACATATAGGAACAGCAAGCAGAATAAGGTTTTCTGGGGGTATACTGTGGGTGAGGAGTAAAAGGGAGCTGATGCCAAGGAGTTCAGGAAGGAAAAGAAGGTTTCGAACCATAATTTGGTAGCAGTTGAACAAGAGTGATTGATGTGCTTCAACAATGGAATTGTATGATATCTGTAATAACTCCCAATAAAATGGTTTAAAAAAACTAACTGGTGACATATTTTCTTATCTATATCCTCAACAATACCCCCCCCCCAAAAATGAAAATGCAGAAACCTGTGTTGAAAAAGAGGGTCAAAGAGTATCATTAAAATTACTGGATATAGAAGTGGTTTTTTAAAATCAATTTATTGGGGCTCATAGAATTCATCACAATACATAGATCAATTGTGTAAAGCACACCTATACATTTCTTGCCCTCATCATTCCCAAAATTCGCTTTCCTCTTGGGTTCCTGGAATCAGCTCATTTTCCTTTTGCCCCTCCCCCTCCCTTCCCCCTCCCCCTTCTCCCGTGAACCCTTAATAATTTATAAATTATTATTATATCCTATATTACACTGCCTGGCGTCTCCCTTCACCCACCCATCTGCTGCCCATCCCCCAGAGATGAGGTTATATATAGATACCTGTGATCAATTCCCCCTTTCTACAACCCACTTCCCTCCTGGTATCGCCACTGCCACCCCTGGTCCTGAGGGGTTCATCTGTCCTAGATTCCCTGCGTTTCCAATTTTTTAAGATACAAAATTAAACAATAAAAAAAGAAACAGTAAAAACAACATCTTGCTGACTCTCCAAAATTCCATCATTTTCCTTTTTAACCCAGAGACAACTCCAGAAATGACTTAAGGCACTAAATATCCCTTAAATAATTTATGTGCCTTTAATAATATTACTTATATATGTGCATTTCTTAACAAGACAGTAATATTTAGTTGCTTTACTCACTGCTTGATTTCTACTCAAAGTTTTCAAAATTCTGTGTAAATAATATCTTTGTATTATGGGTCATTATTTATTTTCTGTATTCTACTAACCTTATGAGATTTTTTTTTTGTGTGTGTGGGGGGGGAGTTAGCCTGTATAGTCCTGATACATTATTTTAACTACTGAATAACAAACAATGTAACAGTAAGAAAAGCTGTTTACTTGGATGTATGCGGGAAACCTTTCTAAGTATGAACCTAGATAAGAAATTACTCTGCGATAACATAGAAAGATATTCAGCAATTTCTTGTCCAAAAGGATTGAATCAACTTACACACCATTAGTATGTGAGTTTCCATTATTTCACTTCCTTAATAACACTTTGATCAGAACTTAATACTTTGCTGATCTCATCAGTGTTGACAATTTACAGGCAAAAAGAAAGAAAAAAGAAACCTGAATTGCAAAGTACCACAAGCAAAGGATATCAGCCTTGTGTTTATTCAGAAAAATACAAGTTTAGTCACAATAAAATCTAAGTCAATTGCATTTCATACATGGAAGTTACAAACACACACACACACACACACACACACACACACACAGAGTAAGGCTGGTTGGGAGGACCTCCATGATAAATCAAGACAGACGTCGGCTCAGGTTACAGCGACTTTTAGGGGAGGACTCCAAAGAGATAATCATGATAGATTTTCTCCAGAGCCATAGGACAATTAATGACTTTATTATGAAGACATGTTAAGAAAATTGGTGATAATAAGGCCAAGCAAGTTGTGCCTAGGCATTGTCTTCCTATGATAACACTGCACTTGTTCATTTGTTGGAGCAGGCAAAGGCAGTCCTTAGAGAATCTTATCGATAACCGTTACCCCATCCAACCTAACACCTTGCTCTTGCCCCTATCAGGCTTCTTTTTGAAGAATATTCAAAATGAAAATTATTTTGAGTCACTTGAGGATGCCATACTACTTTTTTGATGTGGCATAAAGACTTAGATGGATTATATGTCAAGGAAAAATAGCTTCACACTTTTTATTAAAGGTTCCTATGATATAATAGCAATACTTTTTTACTTATCCTCATGTATTATATCTACATATGTATGAGGGACCTTCAAAAATTCATAGAAAAATGGAATTAAAAATAATGAAGTTTTTCCACAAAAATTTGAAGGTCCCTCTTATACAAACATACATATGAACCAAGCCAAATCTAATGTGCCCAGATGATTTCTGACCTCTCATTCACCATACTTTAGACCACCACAGAGTAGATTTTGACCCATACCATATAATCACCCAAGTGATTTCCAAGACTTCAGATCTTCAAGGGAATAGAAAACCACACCTTTCTCCTGTCCAGTGGCTGCTGAGTTCAAACTGCTCACCACATGGTTAATAAGCCGAAGCATATACATGAGGCTGTTCACTCCTATAAAGAAGTAAATTATTGGGAGGGAGGACGGGGGAAGAGGAGCTGATAGCAAGGGCTGAAGTAGAAAGTAATTGTTTTGGAAATGCTGATGGCAACATATGTACAAGTGTGCTTAATACCATTGAATGATGGATTGTTATAGGACCTGTAAGAGCCATCCAATAAAGTGATTTAAAAATGAAATTATTGAAAACCTAAAGGGAGATTCTACTCTGTTCTATAGGGCTGACATTAGTTGGAAACAGCTTGATGGTAAGTTTGTTTGTTTTGTTTCTAATATATACTTATATGTTATTGTTGTTGTTGTTGCTGTTGCTGTTAGGAGACGTCAAGTCATCGTGTCTTATAGTAATCCTAGGTATGAAACAACATGCGCATTACTGTTGTAACTCACAACTGGTTTGATGTTTGAACCCATCGATGTAGCCACCGTGTCAATCCATCTTGTCAAAGTCTTCTTCTTTTTCGCTGCCTTTCTACTTTACCAAGCATGATACACTCTACAGGAACTAGTCTCTCCTGATAACATGTCCTTTTCCAGCAACCAATAGCTCCTGATAACATGTCCAAGTACAAAAGACAAATTGCCACCATCCTCAAGTCCAAGAAGCATTTGACTCTCCTTGCAAAGCAGATTTATTTGTTCTTCTGGCAGACAATCCATGATACTTTTAATACTCCACTAACACCGTTCTTCGAAAACATCGGTTCTTTTTTTTGTTTTCCTTATTCATTGTCTAGCTTTCACATGCATATGAGAGATTAGAAATACCGTGGCTTGGGTCAAATGCACCTTAGCTCTCAAAAGTGGCATATTGCTGTTCAAAACTTTAAATAAGTCTATGTGCAGCAGATTTTCCTAATGCAGTATGTCGTCTGATTTCTTCATTGCCGATTTCACCCTTGAACACATCAGTATTTTCTCTGTTTATCATGATTCTGTCTAGTGGACCTATTTTGTTTTCTTTCCAGTGAGTTGGAATCCATAGGGAAAGCTTCAGTCTTTTAATCTTTATCACCCTCAAATCATGTGCAAATGGGACTTTGTTCACTAGTCGTCCTTTCATTCTGGTGCTCTGTTCTTACTCATCAAGCGTAGCTTTTCAGATTATTTGCTCAGCATACTTGCTGAAGAAATATGCTAAAATGATGCAACCCTGGTGCACACTTTTCCTGATTGTAAAATATGGAGAATTCCTTTGTTCTGCTCCAATCGCTGCGTCTTTGCCTATGTACAAATTTCATATGAGGGTAGAAAGTGCTTTGGAATCTTCATTCTTGGCAATATTATCCATAATTTGTTATTGTCCTCAAAACACAAAGAAACATTTTCTAGTATTATCTGCTTTCAGGCAAGACCCATCTGGCAGCAGCAATGATATCCCTATTGCACAACCTTATTTGAGTCAAGCATGAATTTCTGATAGCTCCTTGTCAATGGAGTGTTACAACCATTTAAAAATAATCTTTGGTAAATTTTTACTTGCTTGTGGTATTCATGATATGATCAATAATTTTCTACATCTTGTTTTCTTTTGAAGGTCACAAATATAGATCTCTTCTAATTGATTGGTGAGATAGTTAAGGTTTATTGTTCCAACCTGGCCGATAAGCACATGTGGGATTAATTGAAGGGGGGAGAGATAAATGGCTTGGTGAGCCTTGCCTTTCTAGTTCTCGGGTCTCTTACTCTTTGATGGTTGGACCAGGGTGCAGCTGTCTTAGCCAGTTCCCTGCTTCAGCTGGCAAGTCTCACTTTCTTTGAGACATCCCTGAGGAGAAACCACATGGACATACCCTGATGCAGCCCTGGATGCTGGAGCAGCTGTGTGGAGACCCCTGACAGTGCCGAGATGCTTACACATTCAATGATTTGGATTTCCTCCTGCAGTTGATGTCATTTTGTGTGTTTTGTGAGATTGAGGAGGGCTTGTGGATTGGTGTTGGACATATGGGTTAATGTTGGATTTATGGGCTTGGGAAGCACTGGGTTGGATGCTTTCTTAATATACACTCATCCTTTATATAAAACTATCCCTTATATACACATAAGGTTCTGTGTATTTCTTTATCTAGTTTACCCAGACTAACACAGTTGGCCAGGGAGTGATCTTCTACATTTTTAGTAAGCCAATGCATGCTTTCAATACTGCCTCAATTTTGTGAAACACTTCAATTGGTAGTCCACCAATTCTTGGTAAATTTTAAAATTCTTAAGGATATGAAAAGTACCAGGCCCATTTAATGTCTTACCAATGGTTCCGGGAGGACATTGGAGAGGGGGAGGTGGGGAAAGGAGGTGGTGTTGACCAACCCAGTGACAAGGTAGCAACAAGTGATCCAAAATCAGTGTAAAGGAGGGTGTGAGAGGCCTGGTAGGGATTCATTAAGGGCAATGTAACTGAGAGAAATTACTGAAACCCAAATGAAGGCTGAGCATGATAGTGGGACAAGAGCAAAGTAAAAGGAAATAGAAGAAAGAACTAGGAGGCAAAGGGCATTCATAGAGGTCTAAATACAGGCATGTACATATGTAAATATATTTATATAGGATGGTGGGGAAATAGATCTATGTGCATATATTTATAGTTTAGGATTAAGGCAGTAGAAGGACATTGGACCACCACTCAAGTACTTACTCAATGCAAGAACACTTTATTCTATTAAACTGGCATTCATTGATGCACACCTTCCCGACAAGATCACTGAAGACAAATACGTGCATAAGAAAATGTGGTGAAGAAAGCTGATGGTGCTTGGCTATCAAAAGATATAGTGTCTGGGGTCTTAAAAGCTTGCAGGTAAACAAGCATCCATCTAGCTCAGAAGCAACAAAGACCACATGGAAGAAGCACACAAGCCTGTGTGACCATGAGATGTAGAAGGGACCAGTTGTCAGGTATCAAAGAACAAAAAATCACATCAATGTAAATGAGGGTGAGTGCAGAATGGAGACCCAAAGCCCATCTGTAGGCAACTGGACACCCCTTTACAGGAAGGTCACGGGGAGGAGAAGAGCCAGGCAGGGTGCAGGGTAGTAACTATAAAACATACAACTTTCCTCTAGTTCTTAAATGCTTCCTCCCCCAACTATAATGATCCCAATTCTACCTTACAAATTAGCCTAGACCAGAGGATGTACATTGGTATAGATAGGAACTGGAAACACAGGGAATCCAGGACAGATGAATCCTTCAGGACCAGTGTTGAAAGTGGTGATACCGGGAGGGTGGTGGGAAGGTGGGGTAGAAAGAGGGAACCGATTACAAGAATCTACATATAACCTCCTCCCTGGGGGATGGACAACAGAAAAGTGGGTGAAGGGAGATGTCAGACATTGTAAGATATGACAAAACAATAATAATTTATAAATTATCAGGGTTCACGAGGGAGGGGTTAGTGGGGAGGGAGGGGGGAAAATGAGGAGCTGATATCAAGGGCTCAAGTAGAAAGCAAATGTTTTGAGAATGATGATGGCAACAAATGTACAAATGTGCTTGACACAATGGATGGATGTATGGATTGTGATAAGAGTTGTATGAGCCCCAATAAAATGATCTAATTTTTAAAAAACATAATTGAATTGAAATCAATAGTTATATTGAGAATCTCATTTTTAAAAATTAGTTTTTGCCAAATATTTCCAGAGCTGTATCTAAATCAAAATGAATTTTGTTAGTTATACAGAAAGTTGAAATTTTCCATATATATTTCCTGAGCATGTATTCCCTCTTACAGAAAGTTGTGAGAGCAAAGTAATGAAAATAGGCTACTTTGTCTACAAAATATTTGATACATTATTGCTCTAATGATACACACTAGCATGATGAGAGTGAACAGTGTGTTATACCAGGTTCACAAGACTTTCACAAAAGCTTTATAAACCAAATCTCTGTTTACTATGTAAATGAAGGTTTAATTATTTCCTCCTCCCCTTCATCATGAGCACCATTGTAATAACTATAGAATTTATGTGGTGTTACCAAAAATCACCATATTCTAAGTAATTTTGGAATTATTGGAGAAAACAATTCAGAGATCTATCTGTGGTTATAAGAGTTTATGAGGATTTTAAAATAAAAGTTTAAACATTATGTAGTCTATTGCCCTTGAGGGCATTAGTATTGAAATATATTTTGCACATATTTCTTCTTAAGCTACAAGCTATGTTGCATTTTCTAAGTTTTTCTGCTCCACACTTTTCACCCTCAACACACTTTCATATCTCTTCAGAAATACTGCAAATATCAAAGTTACATTTGAAACATCCCTCAACAGAATAACAGGCTTATCTTACATAGTATTTAATTCTCTTATCCTAGATCTAAAATATACATGTATTTCCATAACACAGATTATCTGATAAATTTGGATCCCACCAAATTTATGGGTCCCACCAAATCCCTGAAGCCAGGGATTTGGCTTCATTGTCTTTATAGCGGAGGAGCTGTGGTGGCACAGTGGGCATTGGACTGCAAGTCACAAGGTCAGCAGTTGAAAGTCACCAGCCACTCCACAGGAAAAAACTAGAATGTCTACTCCTGCAAAGAGCCTCAGAATCCCACACGAGTAGTTTTACCCTTTCCTATCGGGTCCCGTATGAGGCAGAATTGACTTGATGGTAGTGAGTTTATTTCTGAGTTTGCCTTTTAATCTACATTTTGAGTTTATCACTCGGTTGCTATGATCCAATAAAATATTCTAGTAAGATTTTTCTCAAAAGTTAAAAAGAAAGGTCATGTTGTGTTAGTCTGGGTAGACTACAGAAACAAATCCATAGACACTCATATGTATATAAGAAAAAGGTTTAGATACAAGAGCCCAGTCCAGATCAAGTCCATATGTCCTATATTATCCCATATGTCTGATGCCAATCTATAAAGTCCTCTTCAGATTCAACAAACACAGGCAGTGACTCTGAATGCAGGATGATCAC
>NW_022111379.1:25617087-25622832 GCF_000313985.2 Echinops telfairi
TAAGCATCTCGGTGCTGGCAGGGGTCTCTATGTGTCTTCTTCAGCTTCAGAGGTCTGGTGGCTTCGAGTAGGTCCATGTGGCTTCTCCAGCTCAGGGCACTAGTGTAGTTCCTAGTCTTGTCAGCTGCAATGTCTCCCAGGATATGCACAGAGAAAGAGTGTCTCCTGCTTCTAAGAAGGAATACAGGATTTCCCAGAATTCTCAGGAGAAGGCCACACCCACACAGAAGTCTCATTGGCTGAGTGACAGCTGATTGACAGACTAGACTCCACCCCTTCACTCTTAATCCTCAAATTGACTAATGATTATATAACACACTTGTAGATTCTAAAGTTGAAGTTTTCTTCCTCCTCCTTTCAAAGTCTATTGAAAGTGGCATGTACTTGTTTTAATAATACATTTTGAATTCCATCTAGATTGTAAACTTCTTAGGGTCAAGAGCCACATTTATATTTCTCACAATGTTAAACGCACAATGGTTCTGAATAAATATTCACTACTAAAAATTTGAAACTCTCAATGCAATTTTTAATCCCTTCGAAACAAGGGCTTGATATTCCTCATATTCAGAAAAAAGATTTAATGATTCTGAATCAGGACATTTTGTGGTAAGAATTTGAATAAAACTTCCATGTTTTCATGATGAACCAACAATTCTCTTTTCATTTTGTAATTTAGAAATTCCCAGCAATAGTTTGTATTTAAATACCAACCTCAATGACAGCACCATCATTCTGAATGCAGATGGCTAACATTCTCATCAGACTCCAAAAGTGAGCTCCGAATTTATTCAATTTGTAAATGTCTTTATTAAACAGATACTTTATTGAAAAACCCATTACTGTAAAAACTAAGTGCAGTCAAAATATTTTATGTTCCAATTATTGTTTTAATTAAAAAAGAATAAGCATTTGGTTAAATCCTGGAAATTACTCTTACATGCACATTCCCCACTTTTCTATAAATCCATTTTGAAAAGTAATCACTCTGAAAGCCAAATCAAGAATGTGTATCCCAAAACAACTCTCATAACAACTTCATTGTCATAATTTAAAAATTTTTGGAACCTGTTAATTGAGTTAAAACTATTGAAGAAATAAAAGGAATGAGCCCTGAGTCAAGCACAACTGGATTCTTTTTATAGCTCATTTATTTGCTCTGAACTTTTACAGGGAAATGACTCTGGACTCTCTGAGTAATTGAGGTTAGCATCATAGAGTGGTTCTGAGGATTCATTTGGTGATATATTTATATGCATGTATATTTGTGAAGAGGAACCGTGGTGGAATATTAGTCATGAGTTGGGCTGCCAACTTCAAGGTCAGCAGTTCCATAGTACCAGTTGCTCCAAGGACCAGAAACAGGACTTTCCACTTCCATGAAGAGTTCCAGTCTCTGAAACCCATAGGGTCAGTTCTACCCTGTTGCCTAGGGTGTCTATGAGCCTCAGTCAACTTGATGGTAGCAAGATGGGGTTTGGTATATAGCTGAATAGATATAGTAAAATATAAGTATTTGATATAAACTATATTATCATTATATATCTCAAATCCGGTGTTTTAGTGGTTATGTGTTGGGCTGATAAGTGCAAGATCAGCTGTTTTAAGCCACCAGCTTCTCCGTGGGAAAAAAGACTCCCATACAGAGTGATAGCCTTGGGAACTCACAGGGGCAATTCTATCCTGTCCTAGAGGGTGACTATGAGTTGGCATTGACTCAATGACAATGAATTTGAGTTTTTATAAATATCAAAACCCAAACTCATTATTTTTGAGTTTATTCAAACCCTATAGGACATAGTAGAGTTGCCCTTGCACAGTGCCTGACTATAAAATATACTTGATAAATGCCAGTATCTACAATTTCAAGGAGGAGGGAGCATAGTGGTGGTGACAGGTTATAAAGGACATATGAGAGGAAGGAGGGTTTTCAATGAGGGCATAATTTATTTTCTTAAAGAAATGGCATAGGTAGTTTGGTTATTGGTAGCACTTTGAAAAGCTCAACGCCTGGTCAGTATTCAGATGGGACTTGATTGAGTGAATGAATGTAGAAAGAGAAAAGACAAGAACTAAAAGATAAAAGAAAGGGAGTTATGCCTTTCACTCAGACAGAAAATGAAACAATGTAAGAAATACAAATAATAAACAGCTGAAGCACTGCCCCAGGGTAGATTGTAGTAAATGTAGACTGATGCAAACATAGTTTCAAATATTGAACTGAATAAATGAGATTCTAATGGTGGCATAGGGTCATTTACCAAATGTAACTAACTTGGATACAGCGGCAAACTCTTATGTGCATAGCCAAGTACCCAAACCAATCATTCCCTCCTTGGGTAGTGAAGATGCCTCATTGTTGGTCCTGCATACCTTTGGTGGTTGTTGTGCTAGGTTCTATCGAGTGTGTTCTGACCCATGACAACCCATAGCAACCCTAAGCATAACAGAAGAAAACACTTCTTGGTCCCACACCAACCTCACAATTCTTTCCATGCTGGACTCCATTGCTGCAGCCACTGCATCATTGCATCTCCTACTGTGCCTTCCTCTTTTCGCTGCCCCTCCACTTCACCAAGCATGACGTCCTTCTCCAGGGATTGTAAGACAAAGTATCCCATGCTTACCTCTAAGGAGTATTCTGAATGTCCATCTTCCAAGACAGATCCCTTTGTCCATTAAACAGCTCGTGGTATGTTTAATGTTCTTCACCAGCACTACAATTAAAATGCATTCATTCTTCTTTGGTCTTCCATATTAAAGGTCCAATTTTCACATGTATATGAGGTAATTGAAAATATTATGCCTTGAAGACACCTTAGTCTTCAAAATAATATCGTTGTTTTTCAATAATCTAAAGAGGTCTTGTGTAGAAGATTTGCCTAATAAATACAATGTGTCTTTTGATTTCTCAACTGGTGTTTTCTTGAGCATTGATTGTGGATCCTGCCAAGACAAGATCCTTGAAAACTTCAATCTTTTCTCCATTTATCATGATTATACTTATGGCCCATTTGTGACGATTTTGGTCTTCTTGACATGGAGTTGTAATGTCTACTGAAGGCATAAAATTTGATCTTCACCACAAGTGCTTTCAGTCCTCACTTTCAGCAAAGAAGTTGTATCAGCTGCATACCATAGTTCTTAATAAGCCTTCCTCCAACCCTGACGCCACATTCCTGTTAGCATAATCTAGCTTCTCTGATTACTTGGTCAGAAATACAGATTTAATAAGTATTGTGCCAGGATACAACCATTGTGCTCACCTTTCTTGATTTTTAAAGCACACAGTATTCATTTGATTTGTTTTAACAACTTCCTTTTGAGTCACCGTATGTCTGTTACTCTGTCATACTGTGGTGGCTTGTGTGTTCCTGTGCTGCTAGATGCTATGGTATCTTACATGTCAGCAGTGTCACTCAAAGTGAACAGATTTCAGGGGAGTTTCCAGACTGAGCAGACAGTGAAAATAGAATTGACTGTCCAATTCAAAGGAAGTAGCAGCTGAAAACCATATTCTATACTTAATGACCTAATATAACAAAGAAAAACTTCAAATATCCTATTTCTAAACAAGATCACATATACAGGAACCAAGGGGTAGAGCTTTAATATACCCTTTTTGAGAAATGCTATTCAATTCATAATAGTCTTGTTTTATTTAATGCATTTATTCTAGCTAAGAAGTGACATTTGTAAGCCTATGTGTTCTTTCCATCAACATGACCATAGAGAGGGGAAAAATTAGACCATCTAGAAGTTGATTTGAAGAACACTCGTATGGAAGTGAGCGTCATGAAGACAGAAAGAATAACATGAGTCACCTCTAAGAAACTCAGGCTACTATGACCATCTATTCTCAATGCCCTTCAAAAATGGTGTTTATATAATGAAGGATTGTGGTTTGGGTCACCAAAATCTAAAATGATTCTTATTGTTCAGAATATTGAAACACTTATGACGTAGACAACAGCTGCATCTCAGATGATTTTCAAATGAGCATAATGCAGAGAGGGGGAATATGAATTATGAACACATGCAAATGCAAACAGACAATTCAGCTCACTGGGTTTTAGATGATGCTTGATTTTTCTAAGATGTTTTTCTTTAATTGTATCTCATTTATCTAATGAATTATGCATAATTTTCAGAGGTGCTTGCCATTACATTGGTTTTTGTTATATAATTTCATAATTAACATGAGAAAATATTATGTTTCATCAACTACATTAATTAGAGCAAGCTCTTATTAAGGTACTGTAACTCATCCTCCTTATTAGGAAGAAACTTATTTTTACCTCTATTTTAAGTAATTTTCTTTTAGACATATACTGAAGTATTTTCCAATAGATAGGCAATTTATGTGGGGCTTATTAGAAGGAAACATCAGAGATATTTACCAATTTGGACATGTGTGATAGTTACATAATCTAATGTCAATTTGGGACTTGAGAGGATTAAAAGTGAAGGGGTGGAGCCTAGTCTGTCTATTGGATCACAGCCAATGAGGCCTCTGTGGGCATGGCCTTCCCCTGAGGAGTCTGGAAAAACTCTGGTATTTCCTCCTTGTAGGCAGGACACACTCTCTCGCGCTGCTCACTGCCTGGGAGACATTGAAACTGACAAAACACATGGAATTATGCTAGTGCTCTGAGCTGTAGAAGCCAGGTGGACCTAAACTGATGCAATCAGACCTCTGACACCGGAGAAACCACATTGAGTGCATGTCAGTGCTGAGATGCTTACAACACCACTGGATCCAAATGACTAACCACTGGCCTGTGATCATCCCGTATTTGGCATCATTGCATGTGTTTCGTGTGTCTGAAGAGGACTTTATAGATTGGTATCAGGCATGTGGGCTAATATCAGACTTACGGCCTTGGACTGGACTGGGTTGGGATGCTTTCTTAATGTACAATTACCCTTTATATAAAACTCTCTCTTATACACATATGAGTGTCTATGGATTTGTTTCTCTAGTCTACCCAGACAAACACAACATGCTTATTTATACCCTCCCAGTTTTCATAGTCAAGATCACAACCTTACTTCCTAAAAGGGAGGAGAAATTGAGGCACTTACTGATGGAGATCAAAGACAGCAGCCTTTAGTATGAATTACAACTCACTGTAAAGAAAAACAAATACAAAAACCTCACAACGAGGCCAATAAAAAGCATCATAAAATGATTGAAGTGGTCAAGATTTCATTTTACTTGGACCCACACTCAACAGTCATGGAAGCGATAGTCAAGAAGTCAAATAACATTTTGCATTGGACAGACTGCTGCAAAGATCCTCATGAAAATGTTAAAAATGTCACTTTGAGGACTATGGTGGGCCTAATATTTTCTATTGTCCCAGATGCGTGTGAAGGCTGAAATGAAGCTGGGAAACAGATGGCTTGTGTGAATTATGATGTTGATTACGAATTTGAAAGGACCATGGACTGCCAGAACAGACAAACCTGTCTTGGAAGAAATATAGCAAGAGAACTCCTTAGTAGTAAGGATGGTGAGACTTCAATATCTGTATTCTGGACAGATGTTATTAGGTCAGGCAACCTGGAAAAAAAATATTATGCTTGCTAAGGTATAAAGCCAGTGAAAAGAGAAAGACCCTCAACTGTATGTATTGACACAGTGGTGGTAATGATGGGGTCAAACATAACAGCTGTATGGTTCAGGCCCAGGTAGTATTTCATTTTGCAGTGCAAAGGCTCATTATGAATCTGAACCAATTT
>NW_022111379.1:25623703-25632188 GCF_000313985.2 Echinops telfairi
ACACTTAATACATTTGTCAAATCTGTGATTCCATTCTTGGAAACATATTTCAAACTCATCTGTTTGGAAGACTTACAACATGTCCCTTGTTTTTTCCCCACCTCTTCTATGTCATCAAATCCCTGTCCTTTCATGTCCCTCTGCATTTGCAGAAACAAAAGAAGTTGAATAGAGTGAGGTCAGGTGAGTAAGGTGCATGGGGCAACAGCAGCCTGCTGCTTTTTGCTAAAAACTGGTGCACTGGGATGGCTGTGTGAGCAGGTGCATTGTTGTGGTAGCAAAACCAGTCCCCAGTCTGTCACAAATCAGGCCTTTTTTGGTCACATACTGTTTTACAATCTTTTCAGAACCTCTAAATAGAAAGCTTAATTAATAGTCTGACCTAGTGGAACAAATTCCAAATGCACTACACATCGATATTTCTGTCTCTTCAGGAAGTTAATGTACATCCAGAAAATTATCATCAATCAAAAATTCACCTTTTATGAAACCACTCGGTGCACTTGAGCTTTTCCCATAGCACTGTCCTGTAAGCTGTTTTCAACATCACAACAGTTTTGGCAGCATTTTCCCAATCAGGAAACAAAAGTTCACAGCCACTCTTAAATCAGTAATCACAGAAAAATGAGGTTCAAGTGAAAGCACTTTTGTGAAAAAATTCCTTGTGACCAGAGAGAACCTTCCTAGGTGATGCCAAGGGGTGGACTAACTCAGAGTAAAATTGCTTGATGCTCGCCAAGCAGGAAAAATATGTACTATGAAAGCTCTGCTCCACCCAGTGCAATTCTGTTTCATGGTTTTGGTTTGTTTTGGTACCCCCTCGAATATCAGGTAAACATCTGAGTTCAGTCTAGATCAAGTCCATAAATCGGATACTAGTCCATAAGTCCCTCTCCAAACTCAATATGCCATATGCAAGGATACAGAAGGCAGGAACATCACAGGTTGGAGGTTGCAAAGTCTGTGGGTCCAATGGCTGTAGACAAATCTCCAGGGCTCTGGCAGATCTGTGGCAGGTTTCTGAGTGGCTCCCCAGCAGGAAAGTGAAGCAGAGAGAAAGAGATGATAATTCCCCAGGACCCTCCTTATGGACAGATCAGGCTCACAAGGACACCATCAGGCTGTGGCCTGATTGACAAACAAGGCTCCACCCCTACAGTTTTAGGTCTTCAAGTTGACATGAGATTATGCAACTGCCACATCTTGATTGGGAGTTCTCTGTAGAATATCCAGTGAGAGATACAAAATAGATCGATGAAATATGGAAATGGCATTAACTTTTATGCCTTTGAACAATTGACATGGTTTCTGTGATGTATGTATCCATGGGAGACAGATAATGGCTCAGACTCCTTTCAAGGTCACACTTAAAGTAATAATTAAAAGGAAAACCTAAATAGAGACCATTGAAAAGAAATCCAATTGTCATCCTAGAACACTGTTTATCTTTTCCACTAAAACGGCAAGTCACTAAAAAGTATTAGATTTTAGAGTCGGGTAACTTTGGGTTAAATCCCAGCTCTGTATTTCCCAAATGCATGAGTTTAGACAAATTACTTGGCTTCCATAATTTTGTCTGGGACATAACGTAATATATAACTTAAGGATCCTAGTGGTTCAATGGTTAAGTAGTTGGTGGATAACCAAGAAGCCAGTGACTCAGCCGCACGCAGTCACTCCATTGGAGAAAAGAGCTGGTTATCTGCTCTCGTAACGATTCTCTCTCAATGCTAGTGAGTCCCTGCTGTCTCCTTGCCACTCTGTAGGGCGGGGAGAACTGCTCTTGTGAGCTTCGAGACTAACTCTTCACGGGAAAAGAAATCCCTGTCTTTCTCCCGAGGAGCAGCTGGTGTCTTTGAACTGCTCTCCTTGCAGTTAGCAGCCCAATGCTTAACCACTATGCCACCAGAGTTCTAGAAAACCCTTGTAAGACAGCTCTATTCTGTCTTATGATGTTGCAGGGAGTTGGATTTGACTCCATGACACCCCACAACATCCAATGCAAACTTCATTCATTAAGTATTTAAATTGTGTGGATTAAAGTACTTCCATGGTGGCAACAAACTACAAAGCTACAAAAATATATATATAATTGCTGTGGTTAATTTATTATTTCCGTCTAGAAGTTTGTTGTTTGGTGCAAATGGCATACAGAAGACGTACCCCTTTCAAACAATGTCTGGCATGCTCTCAGCCCTGATGGCAAAAGGTTGACCTAAGACTAGATGAGTGAGGAGAACAGCGAGTTGATCTGTTCTCTTTCTAATTTTGAGCTTTTCTTAGGACTCCGATTGCTTTCTTTACCCTGTAAAGATAGATGAGTCCTCTGTTCAATGACTCTGTGTGAAAGTGCTATGGATCTGCATTGCCACCTTTCATTCTTCTCCCTTATGCAAATGAGAGCATTATTGCAGAGCCTCGTGTGGTATTCGGAAACACCTTTCCAATTAGTCAACTTTATCAGTGCTCCTTTTTCACATACAGAATGGAGGCCACTTCCAAAAAAATTATGCCAAACATCCATTCCACAAAAAAGAAAAGATTTAGAAATGCAGGGAAGGAATGAAAATAAGAAGTTCTTTTAAAATAAACCAATCATCCAAGTGCTGGAATTCTCCACGGAGACCTTTTTAAGAGCGTACAAACTTCAGTTCTGAGTGCATCTCCTTTGTTTGGCTCTGATGTTCTCTCCTCTGGTTAAAAGTGTCTTCATGGAAAATGAAAACGGACAATGAAAGTATTTTTACTATATTTCACCCATGACCTTGGGTATAAGAGTGAGGTAAAAATATAAGATGAAGTTTAGAGATATTGTCGGCTCAGTTTGTGTCAATTGTTCTGAACATCTATTATTATATGAGACCATATCATGAATTTATATAGCCTCTTGAATTACTTTGTAACAAAATCATTGTGAAGAAGTTGTCTGAGTGAAATTATATGAATCAAATGCTACTTTTAAAACCAAAATTCTGAGAAATGAGGGTAATATCCACTTTACATACATTGATCTATGTTTTCCTGTTTACTAGACTCATGCTCCAGTGGCAAGCATAAATCTAGTCTTTGACCTTTTGTGGGGGTGAGTTTATAGGGTTGTTCCTACGTTCTGGAACCCATTTCTTGGAATTTTTAGAAACCAATTATTGAGACATTTTGAATCTCACTTCCAGGAACTCTTGGAGGAAACATGTCGGAAATGTTCACCTTGTAAAAATGGCTCTCTGAATCTGAGGTTCACTCATAAGAAACACATATTGTGAAGACCCCCAAAGAACTTCCAGAGAAAGCATATGGACGTCAGGAAATTATGCTGCCTTTTGATCATGAACAAGTCATCTGTAAGTGTCCCTTGAGAGATGAGACTGGCTCAAAATTTCATTTTCAAAGAGAATTGATGGAGCATTAAAGCCAAAATCATCTGGGACCAACTAGACAACCCAAGCAGCTTGTCTTTGCATGAACTGTGACAGCCACCAAATATAACTCCAAAAATCATCAAAGCAATTGCCTGTGGATTCTGCCAGCAGAGGGAAATGCTGCCAGGGAAAAAGAGCTTGCCTAGTTTAGCAGCTTGAGCTTGAAACTTCTTGTTAAGCAGGAGCAGAAATAGAAGCAGAAATAAATGGTGGTCAGTACAGTAGTTGAAATGGAATAGAATTATGAGATTCAATAAAAATGTATGTTAGTCATATTATGAATCTTGCTGATTAGATTACTAGATATTTCTCAACCAACAGGGATTTGCTTTGGTGTTTGTCAGCATATCCTATTTTATGATCGGCTTTTTCTCCAACGTGTTACATTTTAAGAGTCCAGTGAAAGGATGCATACTGGAGCTTCAGAGACATGAACTTTTCAAATTTCTGTTTTTTATCTGAAGAAGAAAACTCACTGGTTTCTTCAGGAGAGAGAAAAAACACCTAACTGTATTTGAACTATATAGGTTGAAAACTGCTCAGAAGCACAAAGTTTCTTAGGAAGGACCTGCTGGCATTCCATACTCCTGGGAGGATCTGCTCATTTCTTCTCGCACGCTTGGCGGAAATGGGCACTTCTCTGGTTTTAAGGTTGTGCACATCATCACCATAGAGCCTCCTCGTTAGAAAGCTTGTCTGAGAAAACTCAGTGGGTCCCAGGTCCACACCCATTCTGGCTAAGCTATCTGATGCTTCCAAGACAAAGCCTGCGATTTGTTCCAAGTTCTATTCTTTCTGTCAAGTAAGAGGTCAGAACAACGATCACCTCCCAATAATCCTTTTTATCCTAAATAGGTCTCTGGTATATACAATCAAACTTTGAAGAATATTCATTCCTGGATTCAACTCACATTCAATATTGGAGGTATTAATGAGGGTTCAGCTGTGGAACAATATCAGATGATTTGACTTTTATCAAATCCCTTGAAAGGAGATGGCATTAAACGATTAGGCACATTTAGAAGCCTGAGGCTTGGCAGATGCTAAGGGAGAAGAAGATTAAATATCTGGAGGTAACAAGGAAACTGAGCGCACTAAGGAAAGCTACACTAGATGCACAGTGTCCATAAAAGTCAGATATACAGCTCTGAGACCTCCACGCAACACTCCTTCAGCTTCCCAGGGAGGTGAAAAACAAGCCCCTCATTCCTACCAGACAGTGTTCCTCTCCATTGGTGAAAGTTTCAGAGTCTCACAGCTGGGGAAGAAATGCGCCAATCTCTCACTGTTGTTGAGAATTATTGAGGTACAGCAAAAGCAGCATTTGGAAACTATGAATTGTGTTCCTTAATTTTCAAAAATCCTGATGCATTAAAATTAATTCTATGTTGAAAACAAAACAAAAAAAGTTTTCATATGGAAAAGACTTAAAAAATGGAGTCAAGGTAGAGGAGGTGCAACGAGTTCAGAAACCAAGAATTCATAAACAAAAAGATTGAAAATTGAAAATATTGAGGGCTATTTGCTATAGGTTTACATCTCCGATTTATGTAGCAGGAATAACATTCAACAGTCCAGTCTAGTACTCTTTAGATAGTCTGAATTTGACTGTCACACTGAAAATCCCTAATAAATATAATGTAGCTCATTCTGTAAATAGAATCCTTTAAAATACCTGGTCATGGAAATACACCTAGTAGCAATGATAAACACAGGAGGGGCACTGCTTTATTATCATGAGAATAATGTAGGAAGAAGAGTCCTGCCTTTATAAATGTTTGTTTTCATTGAGATATGAACACATTTAAACGTACGATATACCAACCAGAGTTTTTGTACCAATAGCGATATAAGATAGAAAACAGAAAGGTCAGTCTCCTCTATTTCACATTTCCCAAAGTGCTCTTCAGACTCCTGTGAGGGCTTACTTTCCGAGTGATTCTGATACTCAGCATTGAGCTGTGTCTCTATCTCAAACATGATATGATGTGGCACGACGAAGGTGGCTGAACCCACGATATGACATAATGTCCTGGTCCATCATTCACAGATACATTTCATGGAGCACACACCGCTCTGGATTTCCATGATCCAACTAGCAAAAGAGTCAAATGTCAAGGAGCTTTGCAATCTCTTTGGCAAATGAACAAAGAAGGGGAGGAAGTGGTGCAAACAATTTAACAGACAGAAAATTCTCACCGCCAGGAAGCAACCAGACACGTTCATAGGGAAGGCAAATGCTTGGAGTGAACCTTTGCGTGGTGGCTGAGAATAACAACAGCATGACACTGTGACTCTATGCGCTCCTGCTCTGCTTAACTGCATTGCATTTGTGCAAATGTTTGTGTCCAATGACTGTCTGTAGAGTTCTGTAATATCATACCTGGAGATTTCAGAGTCCCTGAGTTCCGAGGATGCCTGTGATGCCTTGACTAGATCCCTTTGTAAACCTACCTCAGTTAATGGCTAAGTTTTAATGATGATGATTCACCCTCAGTGCTACTTTTTATAGAGATGTGCCTTGAGTTTATTCACTACTGGGATTTACTGCCTAAATGATGCCTGCATCATCCTAAAGACCAAGAACTTTTTATGGAAACAAAAAGTATAGTCCAGAGCAGCAGAGTTGGAAAATGACAAGTTTGATGTTTTTAGGGCTACTGAGCTGACTCGGTTTCCCCAGTGTGATCTACCTTTAAGAACGGAAGGAAAGAAGGATCTAAAGAACCACCAATAGTTATTTTTATGTTTTATACTTAATCTACCGCTAAGGCTGGCATAGAAATGCTAGTTTAAAAAGCAGCCTTTGTTTCCTTCCACTAAAATTTACTGGCTGTATCACTTCTGTACACCTCTTTATTATTCTTGTCTCTTGATATTTCTGGTGTTCAAAATGAACTTGGCTTTGACACTTTTTATCTCCCAATAGTTTGAAAATTATTTTCCTTCTCTTGTCTTAATTCCCATAGAATTCTGGCACATGATCGGGTCTAATTGTTTCATTCTCCTTTTACTTTGAAAAATTTGAATGCTAATAATTGGGCTACTGGTGGTAGGCAAACTGATATGAACTTTATCTGAGCCTTCATTTTGCCTAGATATCCTCATTGGCTTATTTTTAAAATGTAGAACTAAAACTATGACATCCCCAAAGATTATATTTTTGGATCTTGCCTTGTATCTAGGAATGATACATTCTATAGCATTGTGCTCTGATTAAAAAGTCCTGCTTCAATTTGCTTGCAGGTTACCCCATGGATTGACAGTTACTATAACAATTGGAGATATATCTAATGATACCTCAAAAATATTTCAGAAATTCTGGCAAGTGAAGTATCATCAAATAATGGTCCTTATTTTTAATTCCAACATTAACATATTCTTGTAGAAATAAGAATAAAAATATCCAATTCATTTTTTAATATTAATTATCTGAGGCTATTGTCTTTTGCAGAAGTAATTGAAATCTGCTTCATTGATCAAAATCATTTAAAAATACACACAATACTCTTCTCCGTTACTGCCAATAGTAATGAAATAAAAAATTATAGATACACAATCAAGTTTTTGAAATACATCATTATCAAAGATACCTTCTACCTTCCTCTTGGATTAAATATTTAAGATATACCAATTATCTATGTGAATCAAACATAGTCTGATTAGCACAGTTGGCAAATGCTTCCGATAGAGAAAGGCAAAGGAAAGACGTCAATAAATGTAAAATTAGAGGTGCCCCATTGAATCATGAAAGTGTTTCTTTTAACCTGAAAATTACTAACATTCCAAATGAGCACAGAGTCAAGCCACTAAAGTTCACCTTAATCATTTTCCTTACACAAATAGGGTTTTTATTTAGAAAGTTATGGGCTCACAGCATGAAAAACTGTGGAAAACTCAGCAATGGAAAGCTCAGCAATGTGCATGGGTTTAAAAGAAAATGATAAACCTCCACTTTCTTCTCGGTGGTTGAATCAGGGGTAAATTGAGTTGAATGATTTACTGAGCTTTTGATTTCAAACCGCCACAGCACAACATACAGAAGGATGTAAAATAGAATAAATATCATACAGATGTACAAATGACTATTATGAGATTTTAAGTAATTTGTTCACAATCCTTCAGATACCATGTAGCAGAGATGTATTTTTTTTTTACTTTAAAATTGGTCCTATTTATCCAGAAACAATTATTTCCAGTGAAACTCTCTTCAACCACGGTTTTAAAACTTTGTTCTCGTGGACATCAGATAGCTGGTTTTGAATCAATTCTCCATTGATAGCTGAGAGACATGAGGCAATTCTGCCTGAATTTCCATGTCCTCGTGTGAAAAGTGAAAAGCATAATCATCAAAGTTAAGATAGGTAAAAAGATCAAACGATATAATCTGTATCAGAATCCGTGGTAAAATATCTAGAACATACACGTTTTCCAGCTGTTAGTCTTTGTGAGCCCTCATTTGTCATTTGTAAATTGATACAAAACAGTAATAGGACCATGAGTCATAAGGTCACCAACTGCTCCAAAGGCCGAAGGCGAGGGTTTCTGCTCCCATAGCACTTTATAGCCTCCAACATGCAAAGCAACAGCTCTCCTTTGTCCTACAGGTGCTCTGTGGCTCAGAATTCATTCAATGGTAGTGGCTTTGGTTTTAAGTTAAAAAGTGCTTCAATTATGATTCTATGACATTCTACTTTGTGGGCCGATAGTTACTGCTTTCCTGTTCTCCTTTGAATAGCTTTGGGCCCCCATACTTACTCCAAAATTTACCAAAGAAAAGCCTATTTCTTTAATAATTTTATTGGGGGATCATACATGCTTATCACAATGCATCCATCCATCCATGTGTCAAGCATATTTGTACATTTGTTGCCTTCATCATTCTCAAAACATTTGCTTTCTACTTGAACACTTGGTATCAGCTGCTCATTTTCCCCTCCCTCCCCCCTCCCCCCTCCCTCATGAAACCTTGATAATTTATAAATTATTATTATTTTGTCATATCTTATACCATCCGATGTCTCCCATCACCCACTTTTCTGTTGCCTGTCCCCCAGAGAGGAGGT
>NW_022111379.1:25633054-25644776 GCF_000313985.2 Echinops telfairi
CAAGAGGAAAGTAAAAGGAAATAGAGGAAAGAATTAGGAGGAAAAGGGCATTTGTGGAGGTCTAGATGCAGGTATGCACATATATAAATATACTTATTTATGGTGATGGGGAAATAGATCTATGTACAAAAGCCTAATTCTTTATAAAGTCATAGCACTCAGTAACGAGTGCTAGTGGTACAGCAGGTTAATCCTTAGTTAGGCATTGAACTGCTAAACACAAAGTCTGCAGTTCAAAACCACTGGTTACTCTGCTCTCTTCACCACACACTTTGCTGTAGCACCTTTATCTTCAGCGCTCTCTTCATGAAGGCCAGTGTTGAGCAGGGTCGTGTTATAAGAACTGTTCTTGGATTGCGACAGAAATTAAGTGTGAGCCCAGAATCCATCTGTTTGTCCACAGGTCATGAACAACTCTGGTTTATTTCGTAAGTCATATTTTGACAAAAACAAATCAAGAACAACAAAAACTGAACAAACAAAAGGCAGAAAAAATAAACAAAAAAATCATTGTTAATCATCCCCTGAGGGTATAAGGCAGTTGCATGGATAACATCAATAATTTCTCCAATGAAAAGAATTTAAAATCCTGTTGATAGTACAGTCCAACTCTGAGCTGGAATCATGAGTTGTTTCTTTCTACGAATTGATTTGGTTTATTAATTGATTCTGCTCTGTTTACATTGGGCATAGGGATTGGTGCTGGTGAAATTTTTCCCTTTATCATTACTTCCTTACAAGTGCAGATAATCCATGCCTATCAGATTAAAACCTGTCATATTAATGAAAAGGGAGCATTGAGATACTAATTTTGTGGTGGTTCTGGGTCCCCACTAAGGCAGGGGTCCCATTCAAGGTCCAATAACTGCTATTTACAAAGTCTTAGAGTGGCCATCCTCTGCTTCCTCTCCCATCTGAGTACCCTAAATCCAAGGGTACAAATTATTTTGAGGTAGGGACCAGTTCATTCATTCATTCAACTCATGTTGAAGCATTCTGGTGTGGCTCTTGGGGGGATGCTATGTCTCCTGTAAGGCCAGTGGCTAAGGTCATCATAGTGTTTAATCCATGGTTCACTGAGGGCTGGGCAGATACATATTTGTACTCTCTAACTAGAAACATAAAAGTGGGTTTATTCTTCCCTTAGGTTCCCTAAAATTATTGTTTAGCATGCCTTCCTGATTTGAGGTTGCTCCTCCCCATTTACCCACCAACAGAAATGTCAGTGCCTCCCCTGAAACGTAGATGTATTCCTCCCCTGGATTTAACTTGGTTTTCCAGTAAGGTTCTCATCTCATTCCTATGGAGGGCCTGTTCATTTGTCATAGTCTTGGCTCAATATTGTATAGCATCAAGTGGGTATCTATTTTTTAATTAAAAGGGGTGGTGTTCTCCCTTTTACCCCTTCTTGAAGGAGTGACCCCAGGTGATTCATATGAAGTGCACATAAGGGGGTGACATGTGCTTCGTGTCCTGTAGGCAGATTTTTCTACCCTTTAGTTTGGGAATTAGTCTCTACATTTCATTGGTGTTTCTCCTTCTAGTAGGGGACTCATACAATATTTGTCCTTCAGGGATTGAGTAGCTTCAATCAGCATAATGATCCAGGTCTTTTCATGTCATGCAATACTTCATATTTTTATCACTGTTTTTTTTTGTTTTTGTTTTTATGGATCCATTGTCTTCCATTGCATGTATGTACCATAGATTATTAATCCATTCTTCCACTGTTGGGCATTTAGGCTGCTTCCAGTTTCTTGTTATTGTGAACTGTGCTTCTATAAACATGGAAGAACATCCATCCATTTGTGTGGTGTCTTTTATTTCTTTGGCGTATAGGTCTAATAGTGGTATTACTAGATCTTATGGGGCTCCAATTCCTAGTTGCTTTAAGTATCGGCATTTCATTTTCCATAGTGGTTGTAAGTATTTAAACACACCAGTAGTGTACACGACTTGCAATTGCTACACATCCTCTAGCATTAATTGTTTTCCGTTTTTTAATTGGACTAGAATTGTGGGTATAAAGTGATAATTCATTTGATCATGAACATTTTTTTTCATGTGTTTATTCCATTTTTGCTTCATTTCTGTTGAACTGGGTATTTTTCCCATTTTTTAATTGGGTCATTTTTTATTGAGCAGTTGTACATTCATTATATTTTGGGAATTAAACTCTTGACAGTATCATGGGTAAAAAAAAAAAATGCTTTCTGAGATAGTTTATTGTGCCATCCTGGCTGATAAACACAAGTGGGATTAACTGAAGGGCAGAGAGATAAATGTCTTGGTGAGCCTTGCCTTTCTTGTCTCTCGCTCTGTGATCATCGGACCAGTATGCGGCTGCTTGCTTGTTCTGTGCCTTTTAAAGGCTACACTGCCTGTGGGACACCTAGCCTGTGGACTGTGTTGCTGTAAGTTGAGGTCCCTTTAAGACGTCTCTGGAGCTGGGGACTGGCGGTTGGTGACCTGCCTTGTGGTTGGCTGCTGTGCTGACATAGCCTAGCTCTCTCTACAAATAGAGGAAGATCTGGCATCAGACTAGACTTGAAGGACTGCTAGTCTTTCAACTTTCTCTCACGGACATGAGTTGCACTGAGCCATTTGTAGTGCTTTCTAATTTAAGTGTTGATTTCTTGTATTATATATTTATCTGTATATGATTTAACAGTTCATTTCTCGTTATATATCTAATTATCTTTATAAATAAATATATTAAATTATCAGCAATTTCATTTTATCTCTCTAGAGAACCCTGTCTAACACACTTTCCATCTGTGGGCTCTCTCATTTTAGTCTCCTGATGAAAAGTGATGTAATTTCAGCATGCCCTAGTCATCTACCTTGATTTTCTCTGTGTGTGCTTACTTCAATATGTGTGGTCATCTGTGTATTCCCAACAATAGGACCCTCAAGTGTGTTCCAACTTTCTCATTGAAGATCCTGATAGCTTTAAGGCTCACGTTGAGGTCTTTAATCCATCTTGAGTGTGTTTTTGTACTTGGGGAGAGGTCTTGTTTCATTCTTCTGCATGTGGATATCCAGTTTGTCCAACACCATTTGTTGAAGAGGGTGTTTATGTCATTTGGATAAGTCTAGGTCCTTTGTCGAAGATTATTTGCCTGTAGACTGATGCATTTATGTCTGGCTTTTCTGTTCTGATTGATTGGTCTATAAATCTCTTGTACCTGTATCAGGTTGTTTTGACTATTGCAGCTCTGTAGTAAGTTTTTAGGTCAGGTAGGCCTCCTATTTGGTTCTTTTTTAAGAATTTGTTTGTGTATCCTGGGTCTTTTGCCTACCCATATGAAACTGATAATTAGTTTTTCCATTTTAATTAAAATAATAGATTGGGATTGGGATTAGGATTTTGTTGTATCTGTAGATGGTTTTAGGTCATATTGATATTTTATCAATATTTATTTGATATTTATCAATATCAAAAGTCTGCCTATGGGATAGTCTTCCATTTCTGTAGGTCTTTGAAAAATGTTTCCAAGAATGGATTAGCAGATTTGACAAATGTTTTAAGTGTAATGGAGAGTATGCTGATAAGGTTGTTTTGTAAATAAAATTTAAATACATAGCATTGAAAAAAATTCTGTTTATTTGGGGGAATACCCCGTGTATGTTCTTGAACTAGTCTTTGAATTCACATGGAATATACACAAGTTCAAACTTCGGATGTCACGGACTTGCATATGAGCACTTGAAGGTCTTTGCAGAGTCAGAACTGGACTTACTCTGATTGACGCTACTTCACTTTCTCTTGGCTGTCTACCGAATTAGTGGATTTGATTCCTGTGTATTCCATTTTTTGAGGCTCACATGAAAAGTTACCTTTTATGCTGTTGAATACAGGATATTTGTAACGAATAAGACGTTGGACTTGCGAAATTCTATCATTCAATCTCTAGCATAATCATCTATAACCGAGTCTGTACTTTTCAAACTGTTTATTTTTTGTTTCTACGTATCATATTTCAATTACCAAGACTTATTAATACATTTTGACTGCATGTTTCAGACTGCAGTTGGTAAACAGCTTCAATTTTATCATCTTTAGCATTAGTGTTTGGTGTTTAAATTTGAAAAATCGTCACATTAACTGGTATCATCTGATGGAACGATTTTTAAGAAAAAGAACTTTTAAGATCTATCCTGCAGTACAACACTGTCAGTGCTAGCATAATATTCATAAGTCTACAAGTAAGGGAGCCATGGTGGTGCAGTGGTTTCCCATTGGGCTGCAATCCACATGCTTGGCAGTTGAAAACCACCATTAGCTCCTCAGGAGAAAGACTGGGCTTTCTACTCCAGTAAACACTTACAGTCTGGAAAAATCACAAGGTAGTCACTATGAGCCAGCATGGCAGGGTTTATTGTTTTTGTTTTTCAGAGGAGGGATCTATAAGGAAGACCAGTTAATATGGTTATTATTCAAATTTAAATAAGACCAACTATAACAAAACCTGGCAAACTACTAAAGTACACTAACAAAGACAATACAATCACATAATCACTCGCCTATGCTGTTGTTGTTAGGTGTAGTAGAATTGGTTCCAATGCATAGAGAGACCCAATGCACAATAGAATAAAACGTTGCCCGGTCCTGCAGCATCCTTACAATTGTTGTCCTCCTTGAGCCCATTGTTATAGTCACTGTGCCACTCCAGTGTGTTGAAGTCCTCTTCTTTGTTTGCTGACCCTCCACAGAACCAAGAACATTGTCTTTCTCCAAAGATTGTTCCCTCCTGATAATTTATCCAAAACATAAGAGATTAAATTTTGCTATCCTCTCTTACAAGGAGTGTGATGGCTGTATTTCTTTCAAGACAGATTTGTTTGTTCTTCTAGTAGTCCATAGCACTTTCAATATTCATCACCAATACTATAATTTAAATGTATTATGGGTATTTGAGTGTTCAAAAGAATTTCCATTTAGGAAAAAATATCTGAATTCCTGTCTCACAGGAATCTACCACAGGGAATGGTAATGCCCTCACTGTATTTTCCTTAATCTTACCAATGAATTAATTAGGTAATTCATTTATAGAAGCAAATTAGTTGGGATTGACATTGTGTGAGAAGGGACTCGGGATAATTGTTAAATTTGCACACCAATTTATTATCTTTAAAATTGTACAAAACAGACTAACTACTAGAAAAATAATGAACTTTGGAAAATGTCACCTTATTATTTAATTAATGAAGCAATATAGAAGACTAAGTCATGCCTTTTCAAACTACACCACCTCACTCATGTAGGTTTTACTTTTCCCATTCTTTTCATCTCCTCTTTTGAGACAGATTTTCCATGAGGAAAGACATGGCCCCTAAGGGAATGTATAAGCAGAGGAATAAAAAGAAGCAAATACTGGTCTATCTTATCCAATAAGCCTTACTGACAACGAGCTCATAGAAACCTCTGTTCTGCTGCTGAGAACCTCAAGCACGGGGAGAGAAGTTGGTCCATCCCGAGTTTCCTTCATCAGTCAGGTGATTCTACCTCACTTACAGTTTTGAGTATCCAAGACCACCTATGATAATAGAAGAAAGTTTATTTCCTGGAGAAGCATTACTCACTGCTCTGACCCTTGATAACTATTCTATTGCTTAAAAGATAAAAGCCACAGCTATTTACCAGATTGTCAACGTCTTCTCTAAACTGATTTTATCTTTCACTTCAAATTTAAACCAAATATCAGAAGGAATAGATCCCAAGTGAAACAGATACAATCTGGTTCAACTTCCAGGAAGAATTTTAACGCACCTGTTAATTTCATGTCATTTTGACAAAAAAAGTGTAGGAGTGGAGTTTAGCCTGTCAATCAGGTCGCAGCTTGATGACCTCTTTTGGTGATGTGACAAAAATAAAAGGCTCACTGGAGGACTATCCCCTTCTCTCTGCTTCACTTTCCTGTTCGTGAGCCACATAACTGGGACCTGCCAGAGCCTTGTGATGCTTCCACCACCATTGGATCCACATGATTCTGCACCCATCAACTTGTGATCTTTCTGCATTCTCCATCATTGCATGGAGCTGCATGAGTCAGAAGAGGGATTTATGGACTACTATCAGATTTATGGACTTGATTTGGACTGGACTGGGATGTTTTCTTGATATCTAATTACTCCTTGATATAAAGATCTTTCTTACACATATACGTGTGTGTCTGGATATGTTTCTCTAGTCAACACAGCCTAACACACCACCCAATCTCTGCCGCATTGCATCTTACAGTTTTCATAAAACTTTGAAGGGATCCATTATTATGTACATCAATTATAATTTCTTTATGTCATATTCTACAAAAAATATGGTATGTTCCCCATTCTTTTGTACCCATCACATTTTAAGCAGGCCCTTAACATTAATTTTGTCAAGAAAAAAAATGGCTCCATCACGTTCATTCCTCTACATATAACACATTGGGTAAAAGGAGAGGTCACAAAAGAATATTATTCCCAGTGGGACTTATGAACCAGCCTCACATTCGAACCAATGTTCAAGGTTAGAATCTAAATTTACCACAAAGTAGATCTATAAACTCACTAATTTGTCATACGGAAAGGAAAAATCTGAAGAAAAAAATTTTCACACATCAGATGGACAATTTTGATTTTCTCAGCATGAATGCAATACCAACAAAACTTACCTTCCAGATTGCTATATAATATCTTATTCTTTTTATTTATTTAATAAAATTGTTTATTCAGACATTTCCTAGTCTCCTTTTCTTTTCTGACTCCATGCTGTCCTCAGCAACTCCTCCAATAAAATATCTTCATTCACAAGAGACTCTACTGCAAACTTTGAAGGCATTCGAAAATGTGGGTCTGTAGTGAGTAGTGTTGAGTCCTTCATGAGTGAAAACTAGTTAAGATGTTGCCTAAAAATATCGGTGCCTCTCCAATCAGTCAGATCATACCCCATTTTGGTGAGGAAACCTATAACTAAGCCAATTATTGTCATCTTCTGTGACAGCCCGAAAAACACTTTCTGCATCACTAGTATAGTTAAGCAGCTGTAAGGAAACAGGGCCACGAATATTAAAGTGTGTTCTCTAGACTAGGATCTCAGGTGAGAGATGAAAATAATGGTGTGGGAATCTGATCCCAAAGGGAAGAAAAGCTAAAAAATCTCATAATTTTCCAGGCTGGCCTTTCTAGCATTCATATTCCTATTTAGAGCTGTATAAATGTTCATATACACACACACATACACAAATCCTACATATACACACCCATACCTTCCATCTACATATATACATGAACACACACAAAATTGCAAGCATGCACATGTATGGATACATATGGGTACACATGTACACATATCACACAAACACAGACACAGACTTATGCACACACTACACCCCCACACACATACATGCATGAGCATTCTCCTAAGATTGGATGCAAACCCTTCATTGTCGTAGTCCAGTCACTTTTCCTATTTTCTTTAGCCACTGTATCTAATTTGTCTCAGCCTCAGTCATCTCTCTAAAAGTACTCTTATATTTTTCAACTCTTTGATAATTTGATAGACCTTTCCATTTGATAGAAATGTTCATTTCCCGAATATTTATCTAATAACTTTCACCTAAACACTTTTTGATGTGGCATGAACTAATAATATTTCTATGAATTTCCGGGTTATATAACTTTTCCATAGATATGTGCCAACATTCATCACATGATAATTCTGTTTGTCTCCCCATTAAGTCTCACAATTAAGTTGTGAAATATATTAATTTAGGAGATATGTTTTGACAATCTATGAATTACCAACCTACGTTAATGCACAGTACACCAAATCCCAAAGCAAACTGATTGACATTGAGTCGTATCTGACTCCTAGAGACCTCATAGGTCAAGTCTTTAAATCTTTCCATGAGCAGAAAGCCTCATATTTTGCCTTTGGAGTGAGTGGTGGGTTTGAACGGCTGACCTATAATTAGCAGTTCAATGAGTAGCCCACTATGCTATCTGCTACATGATGGGGACTAAATAAATATTCCTATATTATAAAATGTGAAGTAAGCAAATAAAGTGGAAACTGGCTGTGAAACTCAGCCAAGTGAAGAGTCTAAAAATAAATTTAGCCATAGGTGAAGAAATCTTATCTATACAAAGAGAAAAATGGTATTCACTCTGAAGATCTTAAAAGTACATCATTCTTGAGCTTTTTGGATTCATGAATAATTTTTTACTTGATCTGTGGACATTCAAGACATATGATATCAAGCAAAAATACATAACTAATAAAATTTTAAAAACAGGTTTAAACCGCTCTCTTTCAGATACAACATATGCAGCCTGTGCTAGAAAACAGCCTGCTTCCAGCGAGTCTGTTCTGACTCATAGCAATCCTATAGCACAACATAGAATGGCCTCTTTGGGGGTAATATTTTTGAGAGCAGAAAACCATATCTTCCTCCCAAGAAGCCAAGTAGTGACTGGTGGTTTGGAATCACCAGTCTTGTAGTTGATGTGAGACACACACATACACACACACACAAAGTATGTATGTGCATACACAGAGAAAGGAAACTTTTAATTATGAATTGAATAGGGCAGGTTGGCAGTTGGACACTCAACAATACATTTTGTTCAGTTTGTCTGTGACAATTCCTTCAATGTACCATCGTTTATTCCACTTACTCCCTGTGATCCCTACTTCCATTTCTCCTTCATTTCTAACCCCATGAATTTTGGGGGGTAATATTGGTCCTTTAGTCCCAACAGGTTGATTATCCTAAACCATGCATATCACACTAGTTATCGTTCCCCTGATAGGCCCCAAAACAGTCTGACACCCGAGACATAGGGTAAATTCAATTCCATATCTGATGGGTGCCTAAGGGCCATAGTCTTAGTATACCATGACTCTTCATACAACCGATAGGCCTGGCCTTCTTGATCATTGTGAGCTTCATTCTACACTGTCTACCCAGCACCTTCTGGGGTGATCCTGTGCACAACAGCTGGTGGTTGTTGGGCACCATGTCGCTTCTGGTCTCAGGGGTATGTGAAGGATGATATTTGCAAAGTTCATTAGTCCATTGGATCGATTGTTTCCATGTGCCTGTGATTTTCTACACACTTACGTGATACAGGGTGGGAGGGACCAATAGCTGAAACTTAAGTCATCATAACAAGCTCTTAAGACTGGTCTGTACTCTCAGCCAAAATATTATTTTAAAAAATGTTTTAAGTAGATTAATAGTGGAAACACAGGGCAGAGGGTCTATTGGGACCTTATCTTTTTACTTTAACACTTTTATTTTTCGGCTGAGCAAAATGACACTATCTTCTTTTTCTTGCTGCTATTGAGTTGATGCCAACTCATAGCGACCCTATAGGACGGGGTGGAACTTCTCCTGTGAGTTTCTGAGACTGTAACTCTTCGTGGGAGTAGAAGGCCCCATTCTTTCTCCTGCAGAAATGCTGGTTATTTCACTGTTGACTTTTAGTTAGCAGCCTAATGAAAAGCCACTATGTTACCAGGGTTCTATTAAAATAATCTAGGTGTAACATTAATCTAATTATATAATATAAATATGTAAGTGACTAGCAATGCATTTAAAAGAAAACCTACATTTTATTTAAGTGACAATCTACAGGAATCAACCACATGTATCTTATGTGTAATGTATAGAAATAACCTGTACTATGTAACATTCTTCAAAAACAATTCAGAATACATCAGAGATTATTAACTGGCTGCCAGGCTTTAGGCAAATTTAATATTAGGTGCAATATAAAGCTTGCAAGTTACTCAGAATGTGATATGATTTTAAAATCAGATTTCAAGAAACAGCACACTACTTTTATTATGAGGCAAAATCACTCTAAGGCTCACATGCTGGCAGATGGGATGGCTTTTCATTGCCACTTTATTCCTAGAGAATTCCTGTCTCTGGCAGTGTGGTCATTCATTTAAGCAAAGACAAATATACATTTAGAGAATTCAATTGAAAGTATCTTGTCCGTATGATATTTTTGTTGTGTTATGTGTAATGTTGGAAGCCCTGGTTCTAAGTGGTTTTTATGTGTTGGGCTGCTACTAAGTAAGCAATTTGAAACCCTTAGCCATTCCACAAGATAAAGATGACTTTTCTACCCTTGTAATGACTTACAGCCTCATAAATACACAGGGGCAGTTCTACTTTGTCGTGTAGGGTCCACATGAGTTGGAATCGACTCGATGGCAGTGAGATATTTGAACTACTGTAGAATCAGAATAGCCTTATACTGTCTCTTACCTGTCTAGACCCTGAACATAAAGCATTTTTATCTTGTTGTGAATGTTAATGTCATCTTCAGTTTAACATTACAATGTGTTGTAAAATCTATAAACAGTTTTTTATCCCATAAAGAGTTATAACTGTCAGATGCCATCTGGTCAGCAAATCTACTGCCATCTAGATGATTCTGACTCATAGCAGCCCAGCACAGGATCTCAGAGACTGTGATTCATTACCAGCATGTATAGCTTCATTTTCTCTCTGGGAATGGCTGGGCAGTTTGAATGACTAACTTACTGACCTTGTCAGGTTAGCTGCCCAGCACCCACCACAGTGCCACAGAACATTTCATTAGCATCAAGAATAAAATGATCGTATTTTTATGGGATGAAACTTAAGTCTCATTAATTGTAACTTTAAAATAATTAGGTAGCCAAGCTGGCACTTAGATTACCAAAAGAAAAAAAGAAAATCATTGGCATTGGCAGTAAAAATACCAATTTGAATTTATCTGTATTGGGGGAGGGGTGATATTTTAAGTTCAGTTAATACTTGCATATTTAATTCCTAGGTGATAGGTAAATAACTCAATGCATTGCAATAGAGTTTCAAGGTTGTTTTATTTTGTTTTTTAAGTAAATCACCATATTTTTTTTCAAGGGCTTTTACATGGACTTGAACCACCACTGTTAGACTGCTCACTACTGAGAGCTTTCCATTTTTATCAAAACTAAAATCCATACAGAGACAGATAGTGGTTTCTGACACAGAGTGACACTACAGGACAAAAGAGAATTGGCCCTATGGGTTTGGGAGGTTGGGTTTGGGAGGTTGTATCTCTTTACAGGAGCAGGAAAATTCATCTTCCTTCCTGGAGTGGCCAGTGGTTTCAAACTGCCTTGGCCTTACTTCTGTGATCAACAAGGTCAGCTGTTCACAAACCACCAGTAGCTCTATGGGAGATATACAGGGCTTTTTACTCCTGTTAAGAATTACAGTCTCAAATGACTACATAAGCAAAAGTGGTGAAGAAAGTTGATGGTGTCCAGCTATTAGAAGATACAGTGAAAAAAAAAAAAAAAAAGAAGATACAGTGTCTCAGGTCTTAAAGGCTTGAAAGTAAACAAACGACCATCTAGCTCAGAAGTAACAAAGCCCACATGGAAGAAGCACACCAGCCTGTGTGATCATGAGGTGCCAAAGGGATCAGATATTAGGCATCAAAGAACAAAACATCATATCATTGTGAATGAGGGGGAGTACAGATTGGGGACCCAAGACCCGTCTGTAGGCAAGTGGACATCCCCTTACAGAAGGGTCACGGGGAGGAGACGAGCCAGTCAGGGTGCAAAGTAGCAATGATGTAACTTGCAACTTTCCCCTAGCTTTTAAATGCTTCCTCCCCACTCCCCCACTCCCACCCACTATCATGATCCCAATTCTACCTTAAAAATCCAGCTAGACCAGAGGAT
>NW_022111379.1:25646913-25650187 GCF_000313985.2 Echinops telfairi
CAAGAGACCCGAGAACTAGAAAGGCGAGGCTTCACCACCCATTTATCCCTCCGCCTTTCAACCAGCACCACATGTGATTATTGGCCAGGCTGGCACAATTAACTAACTCAGACAGGATAAGACATGACAAAATAATAATAGTTTATAAATTATCAAGGGTTCATGGAGGAGGGGGAAGTGGGAGGGAGGGGAAAATGAGGAGCTGATACGAAGGTCTCAAGTAGAAAGCAAATATTTTGAGAATGATGGTGGCAACAAATGTACAAATGTTCTTGACACAGTGGATGTATGTGTGGATTATGATAAAAGATGTACGAGCCCACAATAAAATGATTTTTTTTAAAGTATTACAGTCTCAGAAACTCACAGGGGCCGTTCCATCCTGTTCTATAAAGGTTGTACTGAGTTATTATTGACTCAATGGCAGTGAGTATGGTTTTTGAATTTGTGGTAGCCGGCACCATGGTAACCCACTTACACCAGCAGGTCTCATTTATAACTACATAAATTTAAATGTAAGCCAATATATGCTGTTATCAGGCACATTTTAATTAAATCTGATCTTTGTTTGATAGTATGACAGCTTTGTCCTCTCTGAAATAATATGCACCACTTAACCCAAAATATTTTAAAATACGTCCATTGGTTTTTCCCAACAGCTCTAGACCAGGCCATGCGAGTACTTTCCTCCTGTTCCCCCGTGATGCCCTCTTTCTTCTACTTTTACTGCAGAGCTATTTTAGAAACCCATTTCTTTTCATTCCCTAGGGTTACACAAACACCCTACCTTAAGGAAACTACCTGGCAGGATGAGGATAATCAGAAAGGGCAAGGGAACAAATTGATTTTGAGAAGTATTAATGTCAAACTATATACCTACAGCTCTGTATGTGTCCTCCCTTGAGTTCATTTTTTCTTGAATTCTAGATCTTTGTTGGTAAGACCAGGCATGTGCGCGTGGGAGAAGCACTGTGTATCCATGGTGCAAATTTGTGGATGGTGAGGGGTTATGGTCTTTCAAGTTCTAATGGAAAGCTTGGACTTTAGTGCTATTCCTTGGGAAATTTTTTCATGAGTCTCAAGAAGACATCAAGGAGATATTTCAGAGGGCAGGAGGAATCAAACCACGTTGTAATTTTTTACAAAGTTTGATTAAAAATAATAATTTGAAACATAAGAGTCTGATTTTGGAAGTTCATCATTGACCCAAATTGCGTGCAATGTATTAAAATTGACAACACTGCCAAAGGGGGGAATATACTCCATTAAACACGTTGTGGGGAAACAGTCTCCATAGACCCCATTTAAATGTTATCTATTAATAAAGAGACTCAGTATATCATTGATAAGGTCTGTTTTCTCTCTTAAAAATCTGATAAAAGGGTAGAAAAGTATTTGAAAGGCAGAAAGGAAAATAAACTCTATGGAGCTCAGAAAATTAAGGTATCTTGGAATAAAAAAAAAGCTCTATAAGAATATTTCCTTTCTGTTGGCTTTTGAGGAAATTCTCAAATATACTCCACAAGGGCACACCTGGAACTCCCACACCAAAGAGTGGGGGCTGTTGTTCCAGGTGTATGAAAAGACATCACCTGAGAATCCTATCAACACAGCTAACCTGAACCTGTGGGAATACACACGCAGTTGGAGAGGCACCCATGAATGACCCATTTGTTATCAAGTGGGATGGTCAACAAGATTGACCAGTAACTATAGTAATAGGCCCAGTCACTTGTCATTGAAGTCCTTGGGTTGTGCAAATGGTTAATATTTGACTTTCACTAACTGAAAGACTTGAACATTGAAGTTTCAAATGCATCTTGCTTTGGCAGAATGGTTTGGCAGTCTACTTGGAAAATATCAACCATTGAAAACCTTATGGCACATGGCTCTTCTACTGTCACCTGGCATCTCCATGGGCCCGAACAAGATACCTACTGGTAAAGACCACAGATCTGCCATTTTCCTAAATCCCATAGGTAGAGAGCAAGGCATGCATGGAGTTGTGTATTTCAACGTGTTAATAATCATTCCTTTACTTGCCAGAGATAGCATGCACTCATTTGTATCCTTTACCAGTATTTTCTCACACACAAAGGAAAACACTATTTGATAAAGCATAGGAGACAACTGATCAGTCAAGCTTCAGAGAAGTATTTAAATTCCAGAATGTTTATAGCATGTGTTTTGATGTTCCTAAATTACCATATGCTTTTTCTTTGTAAACAGGGACTGTTACATTTGTAGAATAGCAATGATACATTAAGCTGACCATTTCTGACATTATTTTAAATTTGAAATAGAAGGGGAAGGTGACCTCTAAAATATTCTCAACCTTGAGTGTTCCCTGCTTCCGAGACAGAAGCTGTTTGTATTTTACCACCTCCTGTTACTGTCTTTCCTTTCTCGGGTTCATTCTAATTACAATTGGGCAAAATCACAGAGGTAAATAAACATGTTTCAACTGGTGAATATTTAGTAACAGATTTAAAATAAACCTCTCCATGTTGTCAAATGGCTACCAAAAATACTGCTAGAATCCTAAATGTATGACAAGCATAGTTTTTATCTCAGAGAACAAACCATCTCACTTGAAAAGCATGAAAACAATCCTTCATGCAACTGCATCCAGGCTGGGGTTATAGAGAATGATGCAGCAAACGCTGTAACAAATAACTCCAACATCCCAGGCTGTGTCTGCCTGACAGAGCAATGTATACAAACCTGTGCCTGGATTTTATTGGGATACACCAAGTGCACAATTCTCCAGTGAGCCCAGGAGTCAGAAACTGACAATTACAACGAGGCGGTTGGCAGACTGAATGAATATTTGTGTGTAATTATCACAGCATCCACCAGCAGCAAAGACTCTGGAATGGTGCACACAAATGTTAGTGCCCCTTCCCTGCATAAAACACGCATTTTAACACTGCATGATATCAATGCCTAACAGAGGTGCTGAGGCAGGATGCAGGCGATTTATTTGGCTAGTCACATGTAACCCAAGATGTTACACTGAACAAGAACTGTGTTTGCCGAAAGCATAATTTTCAAATTTTAGAGCCTAGGCTCTTCTATGGTCAACCTAGATGCCCATTCTCCCTTAATTCTACCGTCCTCTAGGACTCTAGTCAAGACATGCTTTGAAGCAGCTCTGAACTCTAGAGCAGAGCCTTTCTGGAGTCCCTTTTACTTGTATAAAAACGTGTTAACATACGCAGGGACAAGGGAACAACAAGCCATCCAAATTGGTGGGGAGGTGGGTGTGGGAGAC
>NW_022111379.1:25651537-25663460 GCF_000313985.2 Echinops telfairi
TGTATGAACCCCTAATAAAATTATTTTTAAAAAGTGGAAAAGTTGGAAACAATGTGGCTCTTCTTCATATATGTCATGGTATTATAATACCTGTATTTCCTTTCAGTTAACCCTTCAAAGGGGAGGACTTAACTTGATTGCTCTCAGGCTGACCTATAGCAACCTCCTGTGGGTTTCTGAGACTAATTTTTCATGGGAGTAGAAAACCCAGTCTTTCACCCCTGGTGTTTGTTCCTAGTGACTTCAAACTGCAAGCCATGCTGAGCACAGCCCAAGGAATCACCACTACTCCACTAGGGTTCCTTGCATGCATATGAGGTGATTGCAAATACCATGTCTTGAGTCGGGTGCACTTTCCTCCTTAAAGTAACATCCTTCTTTTTCAATACTCTAAAGAGATTTTTTTTGCAGCCGATTTACCCAGTGCAATGCATCTTTTGATCTCTTGCCTCCTGCTTCCATGAGCTTCAGTGTGGATCCGAATAAGATGAAATCCTTGACGATTTCAATCTTTTTTTCTACTTCTGTTTGTCACGTTACCTATTGATCCATTGAGTATATTGGTCTTGTTTACACTGAATTGTAATCCATACTGAAGGCTGCAATTCTTAATCTTCAGCAACAAATGCTTCAAGTTCTATTCACTTTCCCCAAGCAAGATTGGATCATCTGCATATCAAAAATTGTTATTAAGCCTTCCTCTAATCTTGATACCCTGTTCTTCTTCATACAATGATGATCTGGTCAGCATACAGATTGAATAAATATGGTGATGGGATAGAAACCCTGAGGCACACCTTTCCTGATTTGAAAGTCAGCAGTATTCCCTTGTTCTATTCCCACACCTGCTTCATAATCTATGCACAATGTCCACATGAGCGCTGTGGCAGTTAGACTTTATGTCAGCTTACACTTGTGTAGTGATAGAATCCAACCTGTCAACCAGGTCACAGCCTGATGACGCCTCCTTGGCCTTTCATAAAAGAGACACAGCAGATCTCCTCCTCTCTTTCTGCCCTTCCCCTTCTTGCTTGCTGAGCCTCTGTGCTGACCTGCAGGGGTGACTTCAGGGCAGGGGTGGGTGGGAGAGGGGAGGTTGAGCCTGAGAGCTGTCAGTGCCCTGAGATGTTTCCACTGACTTTGAGTCCAAAGGCCTCTGCACCCACTGGCTTCTGATTTCCTGTATCCAGGGTCCTGGTTCTGTCATTGACCTGCAGCTACATGAGTCTGAAAGTCTCTGACCAGCATTGAATCCATGAACTTAAGTTGGACTGCGCTTGAACGTCTGCTTGATATAAGATTTTTCTTGATATAAAGCTCATTCTTATACATATATGAGCTTTGTTTCTCTATCCAGCCTAACACAAGCACAATGAAGTGTTCTGGAATGCCCATTGTTCTCAAAACTATGCATAGTTTTTAAACATCTTTCTGGTAGTCTCTGCTTTCAGCCAATATCCATCTGACAACAATAGTATCTCTTGTTCCATGTCCTCTGCTGAATGTAAGCTCTGTTGGAAGATCATCAGCAAAAGCTTGCTTGCATGTGATGTAAGTGATATTGCTCTATAAGTTGAGCAATCTGTTGGGTCATCTTTCTTTGGAATGGGTACAACTAGAGATCTATCCCAATCAGTTGGCCAAAAAGCTGTTGTCTATATTTCCTAGCAGAGATGAACAAGTGCTAGCATTGCTTCATCAGCTTGTTGAAATGTTTCAATTGGTATCCATCAATTTCTGGATCCTTCTTTGTGATTCATGCTTTCAGTGACACTTGACTCTCTTCCTTCAGTGCTATTGGGTTTTGTTCAGATGCTAACTAACTCTTGAAATGTATGAATGATGACTAGTCCTCTTTTGGTACAGTGGCTTTGTGTATTCGTTTCATTTTCTTTGTGTTTCTTGCATCATTCACTATTTTGCCAACAGAACCTTTCAATATTGCAACTCAAGGCTTGAATATTTTTCTTCAGTTCTTTTCATTTAAGATCTGCTGAGCTTGTTCTTCCTTATCGGTTTTCTAACTGTAGGTCTTTGCACATTTCATTATAATATTTTACTTACTCTGCTCTAGCTAACGTTTAGAATTTTTTGTTTAGTTCACTGGCGTCGTCATTTCCACCTTTGGCCTTAGCTGTTCTATAATGAATAATAATTTCTTAATCTTTTCTAACAATCACTTTATCTTTTCTTTCTTTCCTATCTTTTGAGTGAATTTTGCTTTCTTCATATATGATATTTCACAGCTCATCATAAATGTGCATAATAGTTGTATCGATTAAATTTCCTGGTATGTGCATAGATATCCTCTCACAGACAGCACTATACTTCAAGATATATCCTGAAATATACTTTTTGACAATGAATACAAAGCCATTCCTCTTGAGAGTGTCATTCTAGGTACAGTATTTTTCTTGAAGAGATGGAGTTGACATTTGACTACTTGGAGAATGAGAAGTGTATAGCTTGTCAACAAAAAGTGAACAAGGACATAGATTCCAGCATCACACAATTCACAAGCCATCACAGTAACACCAGTGACAGACAAGCTATAGTTATTGTTCCTTAGTTTTTGACATTTAGTCACCTGAAGAAATGTTAGCATCTGTGTCCTGCACACACCATTCTTTAAAATGGGCTTTGGATGTTCTTTTTTATTCTTTTCCAGAAAAGTGCTGTTCACATCTACCTAGGTTTAAGTTCTTGATCAAGCTTTTATGCTTGACTCAGAGCTCCATTCCTTCCTCTTTGATGTATGTATACGATAAAAACAACCCACAGGACACATCTTAAATCTCATTTCCACTCAAGGAAATTTGGTCAGTCTATTTGAATTCTAAAGAAAGGAAAGAACAAGATGTAGCAGGCAGGAAGAAAGAACTTTTCTTTGGAAAGCAGATGTGTGATACACTTGGAGAGCAGATTTATGAACTCTGAGAACCGTAGGAAGAAAGCTCACTTCCAGTGGGTGTAATGGAGATGAAATTGGACTCTTACAAGGCTGAAACGTCTGTAGCTGTCCAGCAAAAAATGAGGGAGAAGGTCATTTAAGGGAGGCAAATACATTTAAAAAACAGAGATCAGCAAGGTAAAAAAGAGGGAGCACAGTAAGGCCAGGCTATATGACAAGGCAGTATTACAGAGAAGGTTAATATGAGTTGATGTCATCATCCTCCCTCTGCTGCGATGGAAGACTGAATGTGTTGTAGTAAATGTTTTCCTAAGTATGCATGCCTTTCCCCCTTCCCTCTTTTGATTGGGAACCTCACCCGGTCTCATTTTCCATATTCTCTTTGCATTCTCTCTCCACTCTGATCTTGTGATATTTCTTATGTTACTCACTTTACTACTAGGCTCATATTTCCTGGATGTGAACTAACATAAAGATACATGTTTAATATCAATGATAATAAAAAGAGTAGAACATGCTACTTGGATTTTCTATGTTTCTTGTAAAGACTTGAGATACTAGGATAGCTACAAATCTTACTGGTGTGGTGCTTGCCCAATCTAGGGTATGAACAATGATAGTGTAGAACTCAAAAGGAAAACAAAAACAAAGACCAGTGAAACCTGCTACTGGCAAGTAGATGGCAACTCACAGGGAGCCAGTAAGGGTTTCTGAGGCTGTACATCTTTATGAGAACAGAAAGCCTGGTATTTCTCCTGAGAAGTGGCTGCTGAGTTTTAACTATTGACCTTTAGGTTAGCAGATAAATACTTAGTGGACTGCGCCACCAGGGCTCCATGAAAGGGAAAGGCTATTCAATAAAGCTGTAACTTTCACATGGAGAAGGAAAAGTCAGACAAATATGTAGACATTGATTATGCCTTTTCAATCAAGGTCTTTTAGTATCTCTGTTATCATTTATTTCATGAAAGGTTACACAGGTGGTAACTGATTTTAAATGGCATAGTATTAATTGATTACCTCTTAATACTAGAAACAATTTTCTCCTAAATAAGTGTATTTTAAAAATATTATTTTCATACCGTTATTTTTCACAAGGGCTCAGGATACCTTTCTGTTTGCTCATGTTGAGATGACCTCAGCATTTTACAATTTGATAATAGATGGACTTCCAGGGCTATGATTTCAAATTCATATCATATTATTCTCAAGAAGTATTACGTTTTCTTGCTTAGAAATATTCCACAGAGTCATCTGCATTTTAGATCCACAGAGAGAAAGAGGAATGATTTTTCTTTATGGGAAAAGTTTTCAAAAGAAATCTTTTAGAATCCTCTATGTTGACTGCCTAGTTATATGATTCAGTGAGCTATGCATTGTCTCAAAAGTTATAATGAAATCCTTATTAATCAAAACTTGTTGCTCCAAAGTAGATTAATTGTTTGCTTTGAAAATTAAGGAACGGGCATACAGAAAAGAAAAGGATATTAAAAGGCATGATCTTTCATTTTGTTTGAAATTAATGAGCATTGTGAACACTTTATTTGAGCTCCTAACCTTTACCATATTATCTAAATTCATTATGTGCAAAAAAGTCGATGGAGATTTCAGATACATTTGTTACAGAACTAGGCGACTTGTGGAAACCAATGTGAATCCATCAAAACTTTGTTATAAGAATTCTGGGGTGTCACCTATTAGGGTGCGTGAGAGGTATGCTTCATTGTTGGCAGTATTCACTTGTTTACAATATCAATTTTCAAAATAGTTTGTCATTTTATAGAAGTGATCTCTTCTATTAGATTCATAGCTCTATGAACTTCCTGTGGTCCATGATAGCTGCCACCAAAAGAACAAAGAGCAGGCTTTTCCCACCTTGTTGTCACGTGCTGTGAAGTCAGTTCTGACTCTTAGTGATCCATGTGCAAAAGAATCGAACAACCACCAACAAAGCCAATGTCCACTAAACCTGTTGCTGTAAGCTGTGGGTGAGAGAGTTCCCACTCATAGTGCTGATATGCATAGTGGAGGGAAACACTGACGGGACCAGCACTAGCCTGGCAATGCTTCCATGTTTGAAGTCATTGTTATAGCCATTGTGCCAATCTCTCTTTGATGATTGTGTCAATCTCTCTCTTTGAAAATTTACCTCCTTTTCACTGACCCTTCAATCTACCAAGCATGATGTCCTTCGCCAAGGACTAGTCCAAACTAATACATGTCCAAAGTATGTGAGACAAAGTATGTATATGAGGGAAGCCATAATCACCTTTAAGGAACATGCTTGATTTATTTCTTCCATTACATATTTGTTTCTTCTTCTGGAAGTCCACAGTGCATTCAATATATTAAATAATGCTGTAATTTAAAGATATCAGTTCCTCTTTAGTCTTCTTATGGATAGTCCAGCTTTTATATGCATATGAGGCAAATGAAATACAATGACTTGGGTCAGGTGCACTTTAATCCTCAAATCCTTTTCTAATACTATAAAGATGGCTGTTGCAGTATATTTGCCAAGTACACTATATCATATGAGTTCTTGACTTCCTCTATAAACTTCCACTATTCTGTATCTAAGCCAATTGGAATTATTGACAATTGAATGTAGTAATTGGCCAATTTCTACATATTGGACAAATGCCATAGACCACCTCCACTCTTACTCTAAAGTATTCAAAACTAAGGATGATAAACATAAAATTAAAGTTTAGTTGAAAGAACTCAAGAACTCATTGCTGTGTTATAATTTGTATTATAAATTAATCAAACATTTACTATTAAAATACCCCCCAAAACATAGATATCACGCATAATAATGTGGATACTTTTCCATTTTCTTCTTCTTTATGATCATGTTTCTTTTCTCTCCTTTTCATACTCCTCTGCAAAAAATAACATGAGTACAAACCTTAACACTGCACTTCTGTTTCAAACTTGAATGTTTTGTCAGATGCAAATGTAAATGTATACTGACATCCCAAAGAAGAGGGAAAAATGGCCTATGTATGAGCCTACCCGATCTAAACTAGATTCAATATTGTCAGTGGTTTTCTTCATACAGGCTTTAGATAGAAAATTTCTCAACATTTTTATTTTAAAGTTAAATGTTCAGACAAAGGCCTACCAACTTGGGATCTATTAATACTCTGTAAGAAAGCCACATGGTCAAGAATGGGAATATTTGCTCTTCTCTGTTATATGTGTTTTGTGGTACCCACAGGAAAATAATAAAGCCTATTTGAATATTTGACTATTACCTATGTACAAGGCACTATTGTGATCTATTTTCAGATATTGAATCAGTTAAAAATTTTGTAGTTGTATTAATTTATTTTGTGGCTGGTAAGTAAGGTGTAAATCACCCAGTTTTACTGGTTGGTGCTGGTTTTGAAAAGCTTGTGTAGCTATTGAGCAAACTTTGTTAAGGCCAACACAAGACGCATACTTCAGTACTCCGATTCATATCTCAACAAAGTAGGCATGCTTTAGCTTGGGGAAAATGGGAGCGATTTAGTAGCTTTTCTAAGGATGCCAATCTAATTTAGTGCATTCTTAACTAACTTTACTAACTTGCCTCTTTTCCCCAAACCTTAAAAGCACTTTAGGGTTGATAAACTGGAGGTATTTCTTGAATAATTTTGGGGTAGACTATTAGGAGTCTTGGTAGAACTGTCCAGTAATCATTGGACTGCAAGGTGGTTCAGACCTGCTAGGCTGTCTGTTCCTGTAAAGATTCGCAAAACCTAGAAATCCTACAGAGTCCCTATGAAATAGAATTGACTTGATGGCAATGGGTTATTGGGTGAGAAAAAGGGCAGTTTTATTCTTAAAATAGGAGTCCCTAGTTCTCTGTTTGACCCTATGATGATTCATGGCAAGTTGTACTATCTATATTTCAGTTTCCTTAGCCACAAACTGTATTAGAATGCATCTTCTTTGAGGCTTCTTAAAAATTAATAATTTTATTTGGAGCTCATACAGATATTATAACGATTCATAATTCAGTTAGATCAAGTATCATTGTACAATTGCCACCACTAGCAGTTTCAAAATATTTTGTTTCTTCCTGAACTCTTTGATATCAGCTCCCCTTTATACCCTCTCTCCCCCAACCTACCCCCTAGGAACCCTTATTATATTATTATTATTTGCCATATTTACACCATCCAATATATGCATTCACCTATAATTCTGCTATTCATTCCCATCGAGTGGTCAACTTTTATATCAGCTCCCATCTCCCTTGTTCCTGTACCCACAGGGAATCGTTACTCACCTTACCATTTCTAAAGAGTTATCTATCTTGGCTTTCATGCATCAAATGTTCTTAATTATACAAATGAACATATGCAAGTCTAACAAGATTAATGAGGTAAAACAAAGACCATGATAGTAAGGGGAGGAAATATTAAAAAACTAGAGAATAGTTATGTGTTTCATCAGTGCACTACTGCACCCTGGATATATCATCCCTTCCATGTGGCCCTTCTGTGAGGGACTGCCCAACTGTCTTACAGGTGGATTTGGGGTCTCCTCTTAGTCTGTGCTCCTTCATGTCAATTGATTGCTTGTTTTTGAACTTCTGATACCTATTCTCATTGTTACCTTATGATCACACTGGCTGGTGTGCTTCTTCCTTGTGGGCTTTGTTGTTTACCCTTAGAAACCCAGACACTATTTCTCTAAATAGCTGGGCACCATCAGCTTTCTTCACCACATTTGCTTATGTGCCCATTTTGTCTTTAGCATGTGTGTCAGGGAGATGAGAATCATATAGTGCTACATTATAACAAACTGTTCCTGTACTGAGGTCAGAATTAAGTAGAGGCCCAAAGCCCATCTGCTTCCTTGTTGTATATCTATCTATCTATATAACATATATATATATACATACACATATATTTATATGTGTATATATTTACATATATACATATCTATATTTATATCTCTCTATATAATGTTTACTTTCTTCTTCTTTCCTATTTTTCCTTTTTGTCCCTCCTGTCTCACTATCATGTTTACCCAACCTCATGATCATGTTTGTTCACCTCTCAGTATTTCTTCTCAGATACATTTCAATTGATTAAACATGACCAGGAATGCTACACCTCCTCACTGTCAATTTTGGAACCCTTATTATTGCTTTGTCCCTGTCAATATTGGTTCATCACTCACCTTCCCCCCTTCAGGACCATTGTCTGTTTGCTGTCTCCTTTGGATTGCTTATCCTGCCTATCTTGTATACACAGACACCAAAAGAGAAAAAAAAGAGAGAGAGAGACCATATTTTTGAAAGCAATAGACACGCACAATTTTACCCTATCCTGAACATGAGTGGTCCACAACAGTTTTCCCACAATTTAAAATCTACTACTACTATTACTACTACCCATTCCATCGAGTCAGTTCTTATTCATAGCCACTCAAAACTGGTTTCCTTGACATAAATCTTCACTGGAACAGACATCCTCCTTTTTCTCCTGCAAAGCAACTAAAAATTTGAATAGCTAATCTTGCAGTTAGCCACCCAACCCCTAATTCAATATAAAATGGTGGTGATAAAAGCACCTTATATTCAGTAAGTGTGGTTAATGATCCGAACTAAGAACTTAGCATATATTTACCATTATTTCCTCTTGAAAACAGACTAAGTTAAGGAAGTTGTCTCTATTTAAAGATGAAGAAATCGAAGCACAGAGACATAAGGAAACTTTCTGAAGGTCTTACAGTTGCTAAGGCAAGGAGAAGAATTCAGAGCATAGGTCATGATAACTTGGAACTACAACCTTTTGCCATTCTAAGTTAGTTGTATGCCTATGTAGAACACTCCTTCCCATACATTTCAAATTCAGTAGGTTAATGAAAAATATGATTATTTCACCACCTTAACAATTTCTGGAACATCCTTATTTCATGCTTAAGTCAACTTCTGATAGAGTGCCATGTTGTTGGAAGGTGTAATGTATCTGTCAATTTGGTGTCATAGTGCTATTCTGGGCTTTCCTGCTGTTCACTGAAAGCAATATTTATACATAAGATCACAAAGCTGAGTTACAAAGACTTTGTTCATGCTGGTCTTGCTGGTGACACTTGAGTGTGTCAATCATGAATGGCTATGGTCATACGTGAACAGATGAAGAGATAGAAGTCATGCAACATGCTAATTATATTCCTTGATGAAATTAGAAATATAGAAACATTTTATCAAAGCATTATGTTGGAGGTGTCTCTATAAATTATATACATTGTCTTAGTTGTGTTTTATGTTTTATCCTTTTACTGTAATATGAGTGAAAGTTTGTAGAACAAATTGGCTTTTCTTTCAATAATTCATATGCATTTTGTTTCATGACATTGATTGCCATCCCTGCATTCTGACAACACTCGTATCACTTTCTTTTCTTTTCTTTTCTTTTTTCTTTTTAATCATTTTATTAGGGGCTCATATGACTCATCACAATCCATACATACATCAATTGTGTAAAGCACATTTGTATATTCATTGCCCTCGTCATTCTCAAAACATTTGCTCTCCACTTAAGCCCCCGACATCAGGTCCTCATTTTTCCCCCTCCCTCCTCGCTGCCCCCTCCCTCATGAGCCCTTGATAATTTATAAATTGTTTATTTTGTCATATCCTGCTCTGTCCGACGTCTCCCTTCACTCACTTTTCTCATATCACTTTCTTTCTTTTTTTTAACCAAAGTCATTCCTCCTTATTTCCTATAGAACCCTGGTGGCATAGTGGATTGTACACTGGGCTGCCGACCACAAGGTCCATAGTTTGAAACCACCAGCTTCTTCACAGGAGTAAAATGAGGTTTTCTACTCCCACTGGTAAATATTTACAGTTTCAGACCCCACAGGGGAAATCTTATTCTGTCTAATAGGGTCAGTGTAAGTTGGGATTGACTTGATCACAATGAATTCTTTCTTTCTTTCCTATTTTTTCCTGCTTTAGCCCTAGGGAAATGCTGTGCTTTTGATATGGTTAATTGTTCTAAGCACCTCCTGGTGTTACTACTAATCAAAATGTCATGTCTATTGTCTGGCTGGGGAACCCTGGTGGCATAGTGGGTGGCTAAATGCAATGTCAACAGTTCAAAACCAGCAGCCACTCCACAGGAGAAAGACAGGCTTTCTACTCCTATAAAGAGTTATTGAGGTCATGGAAATCCCTGGGGCAGGTCCACTCTGTCCTAGATGGTTGCTATGAGTCAGAATGTACTTGCTGGTATTGAGTCTCGTTGGAGTTTATTGTCTAGCTTTTGGTCTGCAGACTGCTGCTTGCAAACCACATGTGGCTCTCAGTAAGTACACGTGACTCTGAGGTAAAATTGAAAAATATCAAAGGCCATTATTCAGCAATGACAATTTCCTTTTTGTGTGTTTGTAAAATATATTTATGGCTCTTGAATGATTTTTAAGTTGTTGTGAAGGACAGGATGGGCTCTTTCATATAAAAAGTTCACCAACCCCTGCTCTAAATGAAAGTTGACCCACGTGGGTGAGTACAGTCCCAGACCGGGAGAGTGACTAAGTCAACCTGGTCTTCTTTAAACTTTTTATAATTTGGGGTTTTGTGACACATTTTTCTCCCAATCTATTCAAAACTCTCCATTGTGTTCCCTTTCAGAGCGGTAGGTGGGCACCATCTAATTCTGGTCTCAAGGAACTGGACTGATTTGGTGGCTGCAGCACTGGGTTCCAACATACGAACAATTGCGAGGATGACACAGGGCTGGGTACTGTGTCCTTCTGTTGGACACACGGTCACTATGCATGGACACCAACGAGATGGCCCCTAACATCAAGGAGTTTGACCGTGTTTTTCTTCGATGATTTGTATAGTTTCAGGTTTAAATTTAGCTCTTTGATTTATGTTAGGTTTTTTTTTTATGGTTTCAGACGTGACTCTTGTTTCATTTTTCTGCACATAGATATCGAGTTTCCCGTACCTCACTTGTGAAAGGGACATTTTTTTACCCATTCACTGAATTTTGGCCTTTTGCTGAAGATCAGCTGTCAGAAGGTGGGTTAATTTTCTTCTGGATACTCAATTCTCTTCCATGGGTCTATGTAACAATACTAAAGCTATTTTGACTATTCTGAAACACAGCTTCAGCATAGCGCATCTGCGTCCTCCCCACTACATATATCCATGAGCCTTACAACTGGCTATTCCTGTGATCAGGAGATTGATTCTCTTCCAACCTCTCAGGTTGCTTACTTTATACTCAGTAAAATGGCAAAAGTGTACCAATCTCTGACTTATTTGCATGCTTTCACCTAGTCATTTGGTGTAAATTACAAAGACTATGGCCTGAAGAGCCAAACCAAATATTTCACTTCTGTGTAGCTTTCTATTCATATTCACTGAGAATCTTTATCAGGAATTGGGGTTTGATTTTATCAATTGTTTCTATCTGCACTGATATAATCATGTAGTTCTTTTCCTTTGTGCTATTTATGTGGTCGATTATGTTGATTGTTTTTCTAATATTGAGTCACTCTTGCTTATCTTGTATGAATACAAATTGGTCATGTGCGTAATTTTATATATATATATATATATACATCCCTTAAACGTATTAAATCTATTGGCTAAAGTTTTGTTGAGGAGTAGTTTTGTATCTATATTCAAGAAGAATAGTGATCTATACTTTTCTTTGTGAGTATTGTTTATCTGACTGTGGCATCAAAATTGTGATTGCTTCATAAAAGGAATTTGGGGATATTTCATCCTTTTTTGTTTTGTGGAGTAGATTTAGTGTCAGCTTTTTTCTAACATCATAGAATTTCCAGGGTTAGGGTTTTTTTTCATTTTTTTTATGATGCATTTAATTTCTTTTATTATAAGTGTATTCAAATTTTCTACTTCAGATTGTTAGTTTTGGTAGGCCTTGTACTTACAGAAAATTTTCCATTTTTTATAGGCATATTAGTAGGGTACTTTAGAGAAACAAATCCACAGAAACTCATATGTATAAGAGAGAGTTTTATATAAAG
>NW_022111379.1:25665115-25665487 GCF_000313985.2 Echinops telfairi
TTTCCTTTTCTTTAATTCCCAAAGTCAATTTCTGGGATGATGATTGATGAGGACCTTATGAGTTTCAGAAAAAGAAATAATTTAAAGGCTCTAGATGCTATCATAGATTAATTTTAGATAAGGGCCAGAATGAGTTTAGACACATTAATGGAATTTACTTTATGGACTCAACTAGATACATATAATGTTTTCTTGATGTGTATTCATTAAAAAACAATGCAAAACACTGAAGCACAGACAATTATTGCTTTGAGGGCTCTGGATAATTAAAGAACAATCTCAGTTTATTAACATATAAATCTTTAAATTCATTTTCTCATAGTTAATGATTATACTGTATTAGAAAGCCTCTTCTTTTAAATGAGGATAAGG
>NW_022111379.1:25667050-25668815 GCF_000313985.2 Echinops telfairi
CCCACTTCCACCCCAAGTAGCTGTAGGCTTGCATGTGGGTGCATTTATTGGTGTGTCCACACTTATAATATTGTCCTGGTAAGAGGACCTGGAGTGTCTTTCCCTCATATTTCCTGCTTTCCTTCTGCCTTAAGTCTCAGCAGGATTTAATGTGTCTGAACATTAAGTTCAGATATGCTGCTTTATATTTCCTCCACTTTCCCCCTGGAACATTTTCTTCTTGTCTTGCTGATTGGTGTAACTATGCAAGTATTTGTCATTCTAGTTGAATGAGAAAGAGACATAAAGGCAGCTCTGCCAGCCCTCTTATGTGACCATGTAGAAGTTAAACTGGCAATGAAGAGGATGGCATACTTCAGAGGCATCAGTCCAGAGATGTTTAAAAGTGGCTGGGAGCTGGACTACCACAGCCCATTCTGAACCACAGCTAAGAATAGAAATACTCTAGCCTCCTGGCCAGAATGACATCTACTGGTCTTATCAAGTTCAAGATACAACAGTAAAGCATCAAAGCAGGAAACGGGTCGTCATGATTTATAAAAAAATTAAAAGGAAAGTTAATTCCATGAGAATCCTATATGGTCCCGTGGCTTCCTCAGAAGCTGCAGGTCAATTGTCGCAGCTTCTCTGAAAGGAAGTCCCAGGGTCTGGGGCAGACAAAGAGTGTCAGGATAGATAGCTACAATGGAGAGAAGAGGATGTTCTGTGCTGCGTTTTGTTCTTATTTTTTTCTCTTGATTCTCCAAATTGGAGAGTCACCAGCTCCCTAAATTTCCTATATACATCTTAGCCAATTTTATCAATTTAGAAAAAGGTGGCAGTCTTCAAATCTTCCAAAACGAAATGAATCAATTCACCTGTGTGATTTCTTTACCACCTACATAGCAAAGTAGTTAGAGCTGACTGCCATGAGTTCTGGGCACCAGTTCAACATCCAGCGTACTTTAAGAGCAGACAATTTAGTGATTATCAAGAAAATTACCTCCAAATATTTTATTAACCATGTATTCCGTTGCCTTCAACTTGGTTACAAAATATGGCAACACCAGGTATGTCAGAGTAGAATTGTGCTTTATAGTTCTTAAAAAAAATTATTGTTAATTTATAGGGTCTTTAGTGGCTGACTTTTCCAAAACAGATCACCAGGTCTTTTTTACAAGGTGCCTTTGGGAGGGTCCAGTCAACCTTTCAGGTATCAGCCCAGTGCTAACCCTTTGGCACTAATCAATGGCCTTACTATTCTCCTGCATATGGAATGGCTTTTCAATTACAGGTACTCAGATGATGTTGCAGATTAGGGATGGGCTGCTAGCAATAAGAGTAGCAGTTGAAACTTACCAGTGCCTTCCCCAAAGAAAGCTGTCTACTCCCACGAAGATTTACAATCTCAGGAACCCTATGAAGATATATTAGCTATAACTAAAATCAACTCCATGGCAGTGGATTTGGTTTTTATTATTTACTTTTGTTGTTATTGTTATTTTTTATTATGGCAAGCAATAATAGCCAAATTCATGTCATATATTAAATAGGATGAAGGAGGGATTGCAAACTGATCCCTGCCTCAACAACTGAAGGAGAAAAATTACTTATATACACACAAACTTAATACCAGATAATGAATATCAAATATAATAGATGAGGTCAATATTGATTTTCCTTCCCTTTGCTCTTTGTTCCTGAGTCTCTTATTTCTCAGCACTCCCTCCCTCCCAAAAAACTATCCAACATGAATGTTCATTGGTAAATAATATTTATGTCCTCC
>NW_022111379.1:25672570-25674077 GCF_000313985.2 Echinops telfairi
TTTAAAAAAAATTACTATGACAAGGGATTATTATTAGGGTGGCTAACAGGGTCCCACAAGTCAGGTCAGAAATCATTGAGGATATATATAGTCTTTTGCCCACAGCAATGCCTCTTCTCATTCAGAAGTTACATTTGGCTCTGGTCTCCAGCCTCTCAATCATATGATATTCTGCCATCAGCCTGGTTCTGTGGGTCTGGAAACCCATCACTGTGCTGCACAATCTCTCAATAGCCTCTCTGGTCTGCATCCTGTTCTCGCTGTGATAGCTTCTGGTATCTCTACTGCCTCCCCTACTCCAGAAAGGTATCTATCTCACATATGCCCCAAAGGAGGCTTTTCTCTTTGATTGTCTTGGGATTCCACCCTGGCTCCTTCCTGCTTCTGTGATGGCTCTCTTACAGAAGAATGATAAAACTGATCAATCCCCTCTGCTAGTGTTTCCCATACTCTTATTGCATGGCCGCACCCAATCATTTAGTGGGAGTTACAAAGACATGGATGGAAAGGCCATAAGAAAGCGATTCCACTTCACCACACCAGATGTCTCACCAAAATACCGAAAGTAATAAAAATCTAACTTTGAAAATAAAGAAGTAGAGTGGATTTAAAGAAATGTAGAACTCGTCTTAAAAGAGATTTAACTATGCAAGTGTATGATATGTAAATAGTATATCAAGAAATCTAAAAATATAAAACAAACTTGACCGGTGGTTACCATCATTGAAGGAGGAGGAGTTTTTGCTTAGAGGGCATTGAGTTTGTGTTAATTATGGTGGAATAATTTAGGAAATGGTTGTACAACATGAGAGCATAATCAATGTCATTGAATTATTCATGTAGATATTGTTGAAGGGGAGAACGTTTTGTTATGTATATTTTGGACACAATTATAAAAAATACATGAATAACAATGAGTACAGGGAAGAAGAAAATGTTCTAGACTTGATTGTGGTGATGATTATACAACTCTTCTTGATATGATTGAATTATTGAATTGTATGACATGTGGATGAAGTACTAATAAAACTTTTCTTTTAATGTAGAATTTAGTCCTACATTGGAGCTCAGGTGTTATAGTTGGTTATGCATTGGGAGGTGATCTGTATGGTTGGGAGTTCAAAACCACCAGCAGCTCCATGAGAGAAAGACTTGGATTTCTACACCCACAAATAGTTATAGTCTCAGAAACCAAGAAGGGGTCCCTATGAGTCAGCATTGCCTTGATGGCAGTGAGTTTGGTTTTAGATTTTTTTTTTATTCATCTTCTACAAAAGTAAGTCAAAATGGATTAAAAATAACATAAAGTAATAATTATTTAAATACATCTATTAACAAACCTAATATTTAAAGTTACCAATAGAGAGTGGAATTTTGAAAGAGAAAATGAAGTTTAAGGGGAACATTTTAACATCATCTCATTATTTTCTTTATTAATGACACTTCCTTTTAAAATTTTGCATGACTGAAATAGTAAATGATTCAGTGATAAAGCAAGTTATGAAAC
>NW_022111379.1:25675069-25689273 GCF_000313985.2 Echinops telfairi
TTTTGTATTAGAAGATCATGGTTTACTTTGCCAGGAATGGCAGGGTATTCATTGTCCAAAAAAAAAAAAGACTTTGCAAAACGAATCCTGGAGTACAATACTGTCTGTAGTAGTATTATGTCTATCCACCTTCTAGGAAATCCAGTCAATACAACTGTTGTTCACATTTATGGACAATCTAGAAATTGAAGAATCCTACCAATGTCTTCGGTCAGAATTGACCAAATATGCAATCAAGATGAGCTGATAATTATTGGCTATGGGAATTCGAAATTTGGAAACAGAGAGGAAGGAACAGTAGTTGGAAGATACAGCATTGGCGATAGAAATGAAGCTGGAGACCACCTGATAGAATTCTTCAAGACCAATGACTCATTCATAGCAAGTATCTTTCTTTTTCTTTTTTTTTTTTGCAGCCACACGAAAGGCACATGGACTTATTCAGACAGAATACACAGACTCAAACTGACTGTATCAGTGTGGAGAGATGATGGAGAACTCAATATTGCCAGCTAAAATCAGACCATCAATTGCTCATGTGTAAGTTCTAGTTAAAGCTGAGGAAAATAAAAACATGTCCAGAAGACCCAAAGCATGACCTTGAGTCCATTCCACCTGAATTTCAAGAGTATCTCAAGAACAGATTTGATGCAGTGAACTCAAAAGACAAACCTGATGAGCTGTAAAAGGACATCAAGAATATCATTCATGAAGAAAACAAAAGGCCATTAACAAGACAGGAAAGAGAAAAAATCAGCATGGAGGTCAGAAAAGACTGTGAAACTTGCTCTTAATCACAGAGTAGTTAAAGCAAAGGGAGGAAATGATGAAGTCGAAGAGTTGAATGGAAAATTTCAAAGGGCTGATCCAGAAGACAAAGGCAAATATTACAATGGACTGTGAAATATTTACAATGGAATGCAGAAAATTGAAAAGGAAGAACATGCTTGCAAATCTTAAATGGAAAGGACTAAAGAAAAAAAATGCATGTCTCAAATTGAAATATTGAAAGATTCTACAGGCAAAATATTGAATGATACAGGAAGCATTAAAAGAATATGGGAAAAGATACAGAGTCATTTTACCAAAAAGAATGAGCCAACATTCCACCATTTCAGGGGGTAGTAACTGAGCAAGAACCAGTGGTAGTGAAGGAAGAAATTCAGGCGATAGGGAAAGCATTAGCCTAAATCAAGGCTCTAAGAAAGGAAGGAATGCCAACTGAAATGTTGCTTTGAGGGTTAAGGCATGCCTGATCTGATACATAGTCGTTTCATTTGCCCCATATAACTGTGAAAGTTGAACAAACCAGCTGTCTTAGGAGCAGTACAGCCAGCGTGCTTCTTAGAGGTAAGGGCGGGCTTACACAATTTGGATGTGTTGTCAGAGAGACCAGTCTCTGCTGAAGGATATCATGGTTGGTAAAGTAGAGAGACAATGAAAAAGAGGAAAGCCCTCAAGAGATGGATTGACACCGTGACTGCAAAAAAAAGGGGCTCAGGCATAGGAACAATGGGAGGATGGTCCAGGACAGGGCAGTGTTATGTTCTGCTGTTCATAGGATTGCTATAGGTTGGAACCAACTGGATACCAATATACAATTGATCAAGGATACACAAGGGTGGGAGGATGGGGGAGCAAGAGAAAAAAACAGGAGCTTATACCGAAGGGTCAAGTAGAAATGTTTAGGAAATGATGATGGTAACATGTGTACACATATGCATGATACAATTGATGTATGGAATGTTAAACGAGCTGTAAGAGCACTCAATAAAATGATTTTTTTCAAAGAAAATTAGATTAACCTATGCCCTCCATTACCATGCAACATCCAATATTGAAATGCCAACACTATTACCTCCCAGATTTTAAGAACAAATTCACCTTCAGAAGTCCACATGCTTATTAAAACATCAAATTCAACCAGCTTAAATGTAGATTTTCAGAACTACAAACATAGTGACCCTTTCTAAGGTGACCATTCCCAGGGTACAACTATTTGTCAGAGCCTCAACAATAAAATAAAGATTAGTAAATAATCTCTTAAGGAAATACACGTTAACTGTCAGAACATAGAATTTCAGGGTGATAAAATGGATTTTATAGTAGCTAATGAGCTCAATGAGTCATTTGGCACAATCTTTCACCGTCAGGCAGATAAAATGCCATTATTATAATATTACAGATAAATCAACTTAGAATATACGAAGGTTGGTGACTGCCCACAGGTCATATATGCAACAGGATAGGAATGAACATTCACAGGATAGTTTCCAAGGCTAGTTTCTTCGGTCACAACGTCCTGCTTTAATGGGAAATGGCAAGAAACATACCCATCTCACACACTCAGGGTTTTCTGGTTGAGTTCTGTCAAGGAGAGTGCAAACAACAGGATTAAAACAGAATCCCTCCTCCTGGATTTCCAGCTCAGTGTCTACGTGACATGCTAGAATTCCTCTGTTCCTGTTGTAATCTCTGCAGATGCTGTTTCCCCAAACGGCCTTCTTCCCGAGGAGCTCGCCCACTTCTTTTGTTAAAGGCCTATGGTAGAGTCCTGATCTCTGTTTCAAAACCTCTCACCAGAAACAAACGAAACATCCCCATCAGTGTTTTCCTATTCACATTGATGCAGATTATTACTGCTCTGAATTGGTTCTTTCATTTTTCCTAGAAATAGGAAAGGCTATCCGACAAATCATCTAAACCAATCCATCAGTATTCAGTGGGCTCCGACTCATACTCAGGTGCCATTAAGTCAGATCCAACCCACAGCCACCTTACGCGCAACAGAAGCAAACACTGCCCGGTCCTTTGCCATCATCACCATGGTCCCTAAGCCTGTGCCCATTGCTGCAGGTGAAGAGTCAATCCATATCCTTGGGGGCCTTTTCTTTTACACTGTTCCTCTCCCACGCAGGATGTCCTTCTCCAGGAACTGGTCCTTCCGAACGGCATGTCCAAGTTATGCAAGAGAAAGTCTCACCATTCTTGCCTTTAAGGAGCACTCTGACTGCACTTCTTCCAAGGCACATGGGATATCAACTATAATTAAAGGGATTTCAAAAAGTTCATGGAAGAAATCCATTATTTTGTGATTCCAATTTTCCACAAATATTTTGAAGCACCCTTGTGGAAAATGATAGAACTTTCCCCGTAAGATTCCCAAGGCTGTGAATTTTACAGAGGCAGACTGCCACATATTCTTTCCACGGAATATGTTGTAACTGACCTCCCTTCAATTCTCATCTCAGTGTTTTAACCGCTGCACCACCAGGACATATTTCCTCAATTATAATATTTAACATAAATATAATATAATACACAATTAGAGAGATTTTTCTCCTTCCTGTGGTGGGTTATGCATTGGTTGCTAACTACAAGGTAAGCAGTTCTAAACTACCAGCCATTTTGAGGGAGAAAGATGAGAATTTCTTCTTCTATAACGAGTTATGGACTCAACAATCCCAGGGGCAGGTCTACCTGTCCTACAAGGTCACTGTGAGTAGAAATCGACTCGATGGCAGTGAGTTGAGGGAGTTCACATCGATCCTTGTATGAGCGCTGGTAGCACCGTCATTAAAGTGCTTTGCTGCTAACTAAAATGTTATCAGTTTGAATGCACCAGTCGCTGGTGGGAAAGTGCGGCAATCTGTTTCCATAAAGATTTACAGCCGTGGAAACCTTATAGGGCACTTCTGCTCTCATTCTACAAGTTTGCTGTAAATGAGATTTGATGCCATGTTAGTGGAGTTCATTTGGCTTATATTATTCAACTGTGGAGTCCCTGAGTGGTACAAATATTGGAGGCGACTCACCCAAAGGTGGACAGTTTGAACTAACCCAGCCACAGCTCAGAAAACTGCTCTAGTAATCTGCTTCTGAAATGTTGGTCTCAACCACTGGCAACTCTCTGGAGCTGCTGCCCTGCACACACGGCTCACCATGAGCCAGAATCCATTTCGTAGCAATGGGTCTGTTTGCTGCTTGTTTGACTGGTTAGTTATCATTTCCTCAGCTTAACATTTCCAACAGGCACAGGCTTTTTATAAAGCCTCTCTTATTGCTTCAATCCAAAGCAGACGGCAGTAAAGTCCTTTTACTCTCTCAGCACTTGTCTTTGCCTGTTGATCCCATGTATGGACTTGCATAATGAGTTCCCCTGACACCCGTGCTCCACTGTAACGTCAGGTTATAACCAGCGATACAATACTTGAGGGAAATCTGCATTGTGAGACTTACATGCAAAAGCACTATTCACATCTATTTTCTCATTCAACGTGTATCTTTTAAGTGGTCACTCTCATCATTTGTTAGATTTTTCAGAGACATCCTGGGCTCAGATGTTGGGAAAGAGAGAATGAATAGGACACAGGTTCCTGAATCTTAAGCATCTCGCAGTCTTAGGGGTTGAGAGCGGGAGTGCTAACTTGTTAGGCACAATTTGTCATCCTACCACACAGTGAGTGCGATAGTGCTGTGATCAATATGTGTACTATGAAGGCAATGAAGGAAAACCAGCATTAATTCCACCTGACATTTGAGCCAGGTTTCAAAGGATGAGGATAAGATCACCAGCAGAGAGAGCAAAGGAGTTCTAAAAAGAAACAATTTGGGTTTGCGAGAAGAGACACTCTGGGAGGAGACACATTGTTATCAGTACTATTTAATCCACTGTGCGAAGGGAGTTGTAGATGGCTGTGCAGGAGAAGGCAGTAAAGAATTGCTGTTCCCCACAACAGAGACAAGCCAGGAGTGAAACCTGAATAAACTTGGCTCCTTATGTGAACTGTCACTCTTGAATAAACCAGAATTGGTTCCCCTGGCATTTTTTCTGGGCACACAAATTCATTTTAAAAGACATTGTGAAGTCTGTCCAGAAGCCGCAGAAACAAAAGCTCTCTGCATCCCCTGCTGCAAACTCTCTCCTTGAGAGGAGATGGTGAAGCGAAGAAAACAAATAAAAGTTGTTCTGAAAGGAGAGGCAATTACGTTTTTGCCAAACAGGACAGGAAGCCGAGAACCGAAGCAGACAGAGCAATGTCTATCTTTGGCAGAGCAGACAGGCAGGAGAAGAGTGTGGTTTTGATGGCAGACTTTATTTTCAAGGTGCTAACTGACAGTTTGAAAGGAAGTTAAAGCATGAAGAGGAGAGAGCTCCTGAGGCCCGTGCTGTCTGGGCTGCAGAAGCGCCCGAGTGCCCCCGCGGATCTCATGTTCCCAGTCGAAGACTAACTCCAGATAAGGTGCCAGAGAGAAAAAGAAAACGGGCCCCTATCTTCAAGCAGCCACACAAATTCACATTTCGCATTTAAGTGAAAAGTCTAAAGAGAGACATGTGTTTCCTTTGCTCCTTTAGAAGCCTCACAGCAGGGATTCTCAACAGCTTTGGAGAGCGGAGTCCTTCACACTCTATCTTTTGAGTAATCAGCAAGATGCACGTATGTATTTCTAGTAAAACAATTGCTTTCTACTCGATTGAAATTCATAGCCACCTTAGGTGTATGAGGAGACCTGTGTTCCACAGGGTTTTCCGTGGCATATTTTTCAGGATTGCCAGGTTTTCACTGAAGCACCTCTGGGTGGACTGGGACCATCACCTTTCATTTAGCAACCAAATGGATTAAGTGCTTACATCACCAACAGACTTCTCCTTACGGAGAGCCTTGGACCAATTGCAGAATAGTGTATCATGTCCTGAAGAAGCTCACCACCCCATGCCTTTCCCCGTAGACACCTTGACCCTGAATAAATATCTACAATCAGGGACCCAGTAAACTACCACATTTATGCTGTTGCTTAGAATTTTAGTTGGCTATTTCAATTTAATGGCAATAATATCAACAATGAATGAGAACATACTTGCACAGTCAACTCAAAGTACTTGGATGATGTATGGTTCGATCCTCTTCCTGGGATAGTTTGTCATTTTTATTTTTGTTTGTTGTTTTTTCTAAAACGTTTCATTGCATATCTTTCACACATCACACAATTGGATAGTTCAGTTACATCAAGAAGACTTGTACATTTGTTACCACAATCAGTTTTAGAACCTTTTCTTCATTCTTGTCCTCATTGTTCTTAGCTCACTTCCTCCTAACCTGCCCTGCCACACATACCCCAAGGAACCATCAATCCCACTGCTCTCTCACAATATAACAACAATAAAAAGTAAAACTGTGATACATAGGTTGTTTGTGCCAAGGAGGCTTCCGTAGGAGGATATGGATGGAGTTTAGTGAGGCTACAGTTTGATGAGAGGGTGACAGAGATCATCTCTTAGGCTAACCTCGTGACTTTACAATGCTCTCCATCTGATAACAGGGCAATTCACTCCACTCAACTGTGGTCAGAGGACTTCACTGGATACTTAATCCATGTCTGGACCGTGCAACTTGATTTGGGGCTTCCTTCTTTCCTTGTTTCTCTGATCCCTTTTACCACAAACGTCCCATTCTCTGAACACATAACTTTGTATCTATCTCTTCTTGATGCCCATTTCATCCCATCAAGGAAGTTTAGATTTGAAGATTACATACATCTTTATTGGGTTTTTGACTCCTCACGAACTACATTTCTTCCTTTTATCCCCAAGTCACATAAACCTTACACTGTGTATTTAAAATAAAGAGTGATAAGCTAGTTCATTTAAGATTCCGATCAGTCTGATAAAGAGGGCAGTAGAATTGAAAAGTGGAAAATGAGGTAACCAATGTGAACATGATTTAACTGAACAGTGTATTTCTGGTTCTTTTTTTTTAAATCATGTTATTGGGGGCTCATACAACTCATTGCAATCCACACATATATCAATTGTGTAAAGCACATTTGTGCATTCATTGCCCTCATCATTCTCAAAACATTTGCTCTCCACCTAAGGCCCTGGCATCAGCTCCTCATTTTTCCTCTCCCTCCCTGCTCCACCCCTCATGAACCCTTGATAATTTATAAATTATTATTTTGTCATATCTTGCCCTGTCCGACATCTCCCTTCAACGACTTTTCTCTTGTCTTTCCTCCAGGGAGGAGGTTATATGTACATCCTTGTAATCGGTTCCCCTTTTTTATATGTCTGGTTCTATACTGTCTACCGCTACTGGGCAATGAATCAAGAAGACCAGAAAACAATTGATGTACTTGAATTCCAGGGTTGGCCAAGAATATTGAATATGTGTACCATTGGCAGCCAGAAGAATGAAAAAGAGTCTGTCTTGGGGGAAGTACAGCTGGGATGCTCCTTAGAAGCAAGAATGGTGAGATTTTGTCCCACGTACTTTGGATATATTAACAGAAGTCTCTGGAGAGGGACATCATGTTTGATAAAGTAACAAGTTAACCAAAAATGATAGCAACTTTCAACAATACCCTGGGCTCACACATAAGAAAATGACTGAGGATAGAGCAGATTCTTGTAGCACTTTCTTCTGTTATTCGAAGGGTTACTATGAGTTGGAACTAACATTAAATGGCACGTTACAGCAACAATTAATGGAGTTCAATGTGCACAGATGTAGAAGAGGAAGAAGAGGTAAAGTGAAAATAATGGGCGTCCATTCCATCCTGCTTGACTTTCTCAAACTGAGATTCCTTACAAACTCTCAACAGCCAAGCACTACTAATTCACCTATAATAAATATGCTGTTTGCTATGGTTTCTATTTCTATTCAGCAAGTGTTCACCAAGTCCCTGCCATTGTTGTTGTTGGTTGCTGCCAAGGCCCTTCTAACACCTGGCAACCCCATGGATACCGAATCAAACTGCTTCTTCGGGTCTTCAAGGCTATGGCAGAAGGAGATTGCTAGGTCTGTCTTCCACGGTGCTTCCCGAGTGCTCATGTCCTCCACCAAAGAAGTACTCCCCTGAGACTTCTATTCTAGTGTACAGAAATGGGAAGACACGGTGCTAGCTTGCAACATCTAAATAATCTTAAATAAAATATCGTAGAAAGTAACAGGGTTAGTAGAAGGGCTAGTAGAAGGTTAGTAGAGAGTTCAGTCAAATAATATAACTGATAGAGAAATCAATCCACATAAGGAAAGTCTCAAGAGTCAGTAAGAATACCCTGAGCAATGCAGAGACAGTAGCGTGAGTGCCAATCACAAATCAAAAATCCTTTCCTAAGTTATTTTGAACTCATGTTGTCTACAAAAGATTTGCACCCAGGGAAATAATAGTATCAAGATCCTGTTGAAGCCTGCAGGTAAAGTGTCTATTGAGAATCAAGGAAGAAATGACCAGATAACTTGATAGTGTTAAACTATTTGTTATTAAGTCAATTCCAAGTTATGCCCCTGTAAGTATCAGAGAAGAACTATGCTCCATAGGGCTTTCAATGGCTGGATTTTCAAAATTAGATTTCCAGGCCATTTTTATCATATACCTCTGAAGGATCTTGAACTTCCTACCTGTGGATACCACCATCCAAGGGCTCTCTCTATCATTTGAGAGCATGCATTGTTACTTTAGGTTGCTGAAACAAAAGTATGTTTATTAATACAATAAAAGAACTCATATTATCCCTGGAAAAATACAAAAAAAATTAAAATATAAGAAAGGAGAAGAAAAAGAAAAAAATGAGTTCTTTATCCCTTAAATGAGTAATATACATACAAAGCTCAAAGAATACAAATATTTCTGCACAAATTACAAAATGTCTTCTCAATTGTTTTTTTAGGGATGCAATATAACCTGAAAGAAAATCTTCCTGATTTTCAGAAAGGATGAAAAAGGCCAATCTCTTAATTTCCTGGTTTCTAAACACATTATGAAATAATGACATTTTAAGATTGAGAGTCTAGCCAAATAAGATATTTTGTAAGTTTTTTTTTTATACCAAATCCTCGACTGGCTCCACAGAAAAATATGGAGCTGTTTGTTACTAAGCAGAGTCGAAAAGAAATTACAGCAGAGAGAAACAATGAATAATTAAGGAACGACAGATATAAATAATATCAACCTAAGTACCTCAAGATGATTCTAAATTAAACTGAAATTAAATTAGAACATCCATTTTCACTTTGTTATTGGAGAATCACTGCAGAAGGCAGATAGTAAATATTCTCCTTTTCCATTATTTTGCAAGGCAGAGAGTAGTTTTCCACACAGTTTCAGTCTTTTAAAAAATGCCCAGAAACTGCTGCTCTCTGTGAAAGAGGTCACACACTCCTGGGTTCAAGATATGAAGTAGACAGAATTGAGTCAATAGGAACATCAAATTAGTTTGCTGGTTATTGAATGGAGAGGGCACTTTTATGCCCTCGTTCCTGAACTACTTCCTCTGCCACACAACTCAAGTCTGATATTAATCTAAAGTAAATATAACTTTCTTTAAAAGGGGAAAAATTGTATGATGATCTAGATTGGCCATCAGTAAATTTTAATTTTCTGATGGGTAAAACAAATAAGTGAAAGAAGAGCCTGCTATATTTTAAATATAAATCAATCATATGCCTCAATGAGTTTTTTTCTTAAAGTTTGCATTTTTGTCTTTCCTTGGTTATTGATGGGCTGCAAAGTACTCATATTATAAGTGTATAATGTAATTGCTATTTTTGAAATGAGACAGGTCATAGCACATGGAGTTGACACATCAAATGTCCTTGCTGGGGTCTTCCAGTATTGAAATTTTATAGTGTAGTAACATTCAAAATTATTACACTAAATGGAAAGGTTAACAAAATAATACAAAAATATTAAACGTTCAACTATTTTTTAGCTTACAGTAAGATGGTGACCTAGACAGACTGGCTCCGTGTACCCTCTATGGCTAAGACATCAAAAGAGCATGTGGAGATGATACTTGATTCTCTGAGGTGAGATCGTCTGAGTGAACCAAACACATAATGGAGAAGACAAGGGAGGAGAGCCACGTGAAGACTATTGAGCATACCAAGCAATTCTTTGCTGGCAGGCAATGAGCTGAACAGCTACGCTCACAGATGCTCTTCCAGCAGAAACAGAAACAGATTTCCCTGCTGGCCAACCACAAACTGATCTGCTCCTCTCACAGCAAGAACAGTTTCTGGCACCCAACAAAGAGAAAGGTTGGTTTCCCTCTGACTCCCAACACCCTCTCGTGAATGGAAGAGTGAATGAATGGCACTGCATTTAGTGCACCAAGTGGCTGATTGTATCCTGCCACTCCAAATCCTTGGGAGTGCAAGTGTGGTCTCAACGAGGGGCTGCTCAGGTAGGAATGCAGGAAAACATGACAATTAAATGAAGGAGATACTGAATCATTCCAGGTTCTCCTCAACTTCCTGACACCTGTAGGGGATGCTGGCTCAAATTCACAGCTCAGAGGCTAGGAAGACTGACATCAATAATCTGCTCAGGTGAGATTCTGCTCTCTCGGAGCCCTGAGTCTGAAGCAGCTATGATGGCTGGTGTGGACTTTTTCTCTTTTCTTCTCCTTTCTTCCCCCTTCTTTCTTTTGACTTAATAAACCACTAGCAGCACCAATCATAATACCTACACCCCCTGACACCCATAGACGCCAGCTGCAAGATGGAGGTCTTGAGAAAAAGCAATGGCCACACAAGAGTTTTTTGTGGGGGCTGGAAACTGTGGCACCTGTGGCTACACTCTTAATGTACTTTTGCATCCTGGGTAGGACATTGACAAATTCATACTGGCAGCTAAGAAATAGAAAAAAACTGCTTTTCTAGTTGGGGGATGTGTGTGTGTGTGTTGTCCATTCATTTGGCTATTGGCTCAGGCTTTTTGTATGTTTTTGTGTTCTTGTTATTACTTTTTGTTTTGTGTTGTTTTTATTATTCCTTTATAATTCCACCTGTCTGAAGTGTCAACTGTCCTGACACAATGCAGCCATCCTCATACCTCAAACATTACAACTAGTGGGCAAGGGTTGCCATTCGTCCCATTCCCACAAATAGAAACAAATACACCGTGATGTCTAGAAGACAAAAGACAATCTCAGTTCACGGGAAGACGTGAGATAAAATGGCTAAACAATTGACATAGAGTCATAGCTAAAACACCTTCCTGAGGAAGAAAAAGGCATTGCAATGGTTAGGTCAGGAGTTCAGAAGAATAATTCTTAGTGACTTTAAATGGTTAGCAAAAAAAAAAATCAAGATAATCTTGAAAACTAAGGGAAAACTCAAGAAAACAGTACAACAGCCAACTGATGAAATAAATGCAAAATAAATTAAAAAAAATATTAAAACAACTAACAGAAATCCTGGATATGAATTTTAATATATTATAAAAAGATAACACTTTGAAAGAACAAAGGAGTAGAATAGAAGCAATGGAAGCTCAAGTTGGTGAACTTGATGACAAAGCTTTCCATACCAATCTATGAGAACGATCCATGAAAAGAACAAAAAAATCTTGTCTCATAATTATGTGGGACACTATCAAGAGGAATAACTTGTGCCTGATTGATGTTCAAAATAAGAAGAAATGAAAAAGTTACAGAGAATATGGTCCAAGAACTGTTTAAAGAAAACTTCTCTAGAATCATAAAGGAGGAGAAAATAATCATTCAAAATAGGGATGGCCCTAAAAGAAAATCCAGACAAACCATATCCCAATTTTTCGATATCAAAGACAGGAGAGAATCCTGAGAACAATATGGGGCAAAAAAGCAAAGTTACTTACAAAGGGGAAACACTGAGACTAAGTTATCCTTTTTTCAGCAGGAACTATGCAGACAAGAAGGCGATGGAGCAAGATATAAAACTGAAATTATGAAAGAAATTGCCCACCCGGAATCTTAAATCCAATAAAATTATCTCTCAAAATGAGGGAGAAATATGCCATACCTAAAGCAATCTGTAAATTCAATGCAATCCCAACCCAAATGCCAACATCATTCCTGAAAGAAATGGAAAAATTAATCACCAACTTCACATGGAGAGGAAAGAAGCCCTCTCTATCCATAATTGAGGGATGAGAGGAAAGTGGTTACCAGTCAGAGTGCATTGGAGTATAGAGGATCACAGGGATAAACCTGACTTGGGCAGTCAAAGCTGTTGTCAGTTGATCCCCTCTCTGATGCAAACTGGACTTGATCTGTTTTCAACATTGTATTTTTGTTTTGTTTATTTACATTAGGGTTTATTTCAGAGGTGTTATGTCATTGGGGGTCATCCTGTTGAAGTTGTGTTATGCTTTTTTCTGGATTTTGGTATATGAAAGCCAGGTTTAAGGAACATATAGGGACAGCAAGTCAAATAAGGGTTTAGGCATTTCAGGAGGTGGGGTACAGCGGTGGTGGTGGGAGAGTAAAAGGGAGATGATATGAAGAAGTCCAGAAAAGAAAAGAATGTTTGGAAACTGATTGCAGTAGCAATTGTACAATGCTGCTTGATGTGATTGAACTATGGAAAGATATTTATTTCCAATTAATAATTTTTTAAGTAGGAGAAAAAAAGAAAACTAGTGGAGACTTGGGAAACAAAATAATTTTGGACCTAAATTGGGAAACATTAATAATCTTGTGAGTAAGTTATACAGTATTTGTTTATATGTTTGGAAATGAACATTAATAGGTTAGTAAATATCATATCTTTTCCTTAATGATTTTTGTGTTTGAAGGTTAATGTGCTCATGCTTTGAGTAGTGACAGCAAAATGGAACAATGACTCTTGATTTTTCCTGGGACTCAAAAGGGAAAGTTTCAGTCTAGTTACTCTTTAACAAGACTGAATAACATGATAGAAAACATATCTATTAATAGTTTAAGGAACTGCAGAAACTGTCTTCAAATGACAATTTCTAATCACAATCTTTTCTAAATTATACAGTAAAAATTAAGTCAAAGAAAGTAATCTATGTTAAAAAAGTAAATTAATTATTGGATATAGTGTTTTATGTGATGTAATTGCTGCACAAGCTTGATTCACAGTCTGACCTGGTGGAATGAACTCCAAAAGTACTACAAGTTGACATTTTCATCTGCTTGGGAAGTAGACAGAAGTCCACAACAAGGTTTGTCATCAATCGACATTTCACAACTTTTTGAATGGAGAAAAGCACTCAGACGCTTAAGTTTTTCCCACAGCGCTGTCCTTGCAAGCTGTGTGTCAACATCACAACAGTTTCGGTGGCATTTTTCCTGAGCAGGAAACAAAATTTCACAGCTGCACATTGTTCTCTTAAATCGGCAATCACACACACACACACACACACAAGGTTTGAGCAAAACCGCTTTTACCAAAAAATTCACTGTGACCAGAGAGAACCTTCCCAGGCAACACCGTTGGGTACAAAGCTCAGAACGAGTTGCTGGATGCTCCCCTACCAGGAAAAGTGCATACTATCAAAGCCCGGCTCCACCCAGCACAGTTCTGGTCTTATAGACTAATGGAACAGGACAGAAAAATCTGGAAATAAAAGTATCCTCATATAGCAAACTGATTTTCAACAAAGGTACAATAAGCATTAAATGGGGAGGGGTGCTCTGTTCAACAAATGGTGCTGGAAGCGCTGGATGGCTATCTACAGAAGAATGAATCAGGAACCCCATGAAAGCTCACCCCACATGCAAAAACAAACTCGGGGTATATCAGAGAGCTAAAGTTACAACACAAAGCTTCCAAGATCATAAAAAAGAAAACTGACACAATCTAAAGGCTCTAGTACAGAGCATATGTAGCCAATCAGATATAACAAAGGAAACACACACCATAGAAGAAAAAATAGATGATTTGGACCTATTTAATATATAACACTTGTGCACATCAAAAGGAGAGCCCACAGATGATTGAGGAAAGATATTTATCAATGACAAACAGACAAAGGACTAATTACTGAAGGCATACAACAAGAAAAGAACAAATAATCCTCGTAGAAGGTGGGCAAAGGACCTGAACACATGATTCACAAAGGAGGACACTCGGATGGCTAATAAACACAAGAGGAAATGCTCTCATTCACAAGCCATCTGGGACATGCAAGTCAGATCAACCATGAGGTATCTTCTAACAATCCCAAAACTGTAGGCCATTTTTTACAGACTGAGAACAACAAATGGTAGAGATTGTATGGAGAGAATAGAACTCTTATACACTACTGGTGTGTTTGTAAATATATACAACCACTGTGGAAGGCAATATGCCAATTTCTAAAACAGATGGCAATAGAGATACAATATGACCCAACAGCACCATTACTGGGCGTATATCCCAAAGAAATGAAACAGATTACAAACATACATGTGCTCTCTGATATTTATTGCA
>NW_022111379.1:25690085-25691572 GCF_000313985.2 Echinops telfairi
CAAAACTTCAGTATATACACTAAATGGAATCCTACATATCCCTGAAAAACAGCGATGAAACCATGAGACAACTCAGGACATAGAGGGATCTGGAAACCATTATTCTGAGTGAAGCCAGTCAAGCACAAAAGGAAAAAATGCTGTATGAATCCACTGCTGTAGGAACAAGCAACAAGACTGACACAAGCTCAGGTTTACAGGGCAAGCAGTCTGCTGGCCAGGGTGGCCAGACAGCCTGGTTGAGAGCATGACTGGTGCCAATGAACAATGCACCAATCTCTAGGTACACTTCTTGAAGGTCACTGTGGAGGAGGCTCTTCGTGTCAGCTGGGATCCAATTGTTAAGGGAGAGAGAGGGATTGCTGACCACTTAGTAACTGCCATGCAAAGTTATGACAAGGTCCCCCTGGACAGGTAGACATCTCCATGAGAGTGATGAGGGTAGTATTGGAACGTGACGTCAGGAGATGGGAAATGGAGCACACATATCTGGGAGAAGACAAGTGCATGTCTGTTGATAGAAAAATTGGGATGAACAACCTCTAAATGGGAGGAAAATAACTCAATACTTTTAAGAACCTTAAGTGTGGAGTATCCCTGCTAATATGCACTAAATAAGCCACTTTGGCCCAAGTTTCTGTACCCACCCTGGGGACCCATACCAAGTACCATATAACACTAGGGCATTGAATCCTGGATCTTCAAAGGGCAGCATATTCTCCAGAGGGATCCAATGTGGTAACTCCACTAGGTGAACTGGATCCTCAAACATATCTGTAACCTGAGAATTGAAGACAGAAAATTCATGGTGTTTGAAGAAGCAGAAGACAGCTATACCAAGAAGATCAAACTGTCAGTAGTTGGACAAAAATTGACTTAGTACAATGTCCTATTTCCTGTAGTTAGATATATATTACTCCGACAGACCTTTGGTTGATGTTAGTGAAAATTATTATAAATTGTGCTTAACAACCACTCCCATTGTTTGTGTTCATAGCATCCAGCCATGTAAGGTTTGCTTTTGTATAAGTGAACAATTCAGGCATTGAAATATGTAGCTAACCTACACTGGTCCCATACTCCTCTCTCTGCAGTATTTTAAAATTTAGTATTAGGGGCTAATTATTGGCAATATTGATGGAAAATCTTTATGCTCCAGGGAGATTATCAACAAGACTGTAAGGATATCTTTAAGGACACCCAATGACAGATTTAAAAACACACCAAAATGTTTTAAATCCTAGCTCCAATTTAAGAACAATTAATTCTTACATCATGACCCTGCTCATACTCACCCTCACTAAATGCCAGCTCCAATTTAAGAACAATTTGTTCTTACATCATGTCCCTGCCCATACTCACCCTCAGGAAGGAAACACAGAAGATATGGGTTCTATAACCAAGTGTGCTGAAGAAATTAGTTGGTGGCCAGCTATCAGATAGAATAGCATCAGGGCCCTTAAAAGCTTGTTTCCAAACAAGCAGCC
>NW_022111379.1:25693415-25711349 GCF_000313985.2 Echinops telfairi
TGTACCACATTTACGTAAGTTTTGCAAGATGTCTAATTGACTCCACATGGTATTTTCAAGGCCCTTCAATTAACTTGCTAAAAGTTCTGACCAGTGCTAATAATATAATAACTACCTTATTCTTTCCTCAGTTTCAATGTGAGATAGATTCATTCTAATTATTTCACAGAAAATTGCTCATATGAAAAAGTATTTTATTCCCGAATTTTCATTATTCTGCATCTTTGGTTAAAGATGAATAAGTCTCATATCAAACTATATATATATTAAAAGCACGTTGCCATTGAATAGATTCCAATTAATAGCAACCTTACATATCAGAATAGAGCTATCTGATAGGCTTCCGTAAGCTATAATCTCTGTTGAAGCAAACTGCCACATCTTTCTCCAGTTGCAGCAGCTCGTGGGTTTTTGAATTGCTGACATTTCAGTTAGCAGCTGTGCACTTAATTATTGTGCCACTAGGGGTCCTTATAATTTTACATCAAGACTAATTATCAGGTACCTACTATAAGAAAGCCAGTACACAAAGAAATAGCAAAATGAAGAAAGCAATTAAAATATAAAGCAGAAAAATAGTTTCCATTAGTTCAACTCCAGTGAAGGGTGACCTAAGAGTAGAATTGTGCTCTCTAAGGTTTTGAATGGGTGATTGTTCAGAAGGAGATTGTCATATCTTTATTTTTAGGCACCTTTGAGAAGACAAGAATGTTGCTTCAGATGTCTCAGTATTGGTTCCAACTCACAGTAATCAGTAGTACCATGGCTTGGGTCAGGCCCATCTTAGTCTTCAAACTGGCATATAGTTGGTTTTTTTTAACAATTCAAAGAGATATTTTACAACAGGTTTTCTCAATGCAGTAGGTTCTTTGACTTCCTGACTGCTTGTTTTCTGAAACAAGCCCTGGTGGTGTAGTGGTTACGTTTGGGCTGAAAAAAAGGTCAGCAGTTCGAAGCCACCAACTGCTCCTCCTGAGAAAGACCAAACTTTCTACTCCTGTAAAGCATTACAGTCTCAGAAACCCACAGGGGCAGTTCTACCCTGCCCTATACAGTCACTATGATTGCAGTGAGTGAGAGTGAATTCCCTGAATGTTGATTGTTGATCCAAGTAGCATGAACATTTTGAAAAATCCAATATTTTGTTTACCATCATGGTGCTTATTGGCCTATTGGTGAGGACTCTTGTTTCATTTATGCTAAGGTGAGTTCATATTAAAGGGTTTATTCTGATTTTTATCAGTGAATACTTCAAGCAAGGTTGTGTCATCTGCATAGCACAGCCTCCTCCAATCCTGATGCTGCATTTCTCATCATATAGCCTGGTCTTTCTATTTATTTCCTCAGCATACAGGTGGAATAACTATGGTGAAAGGATACAAACCTGATTCATACCATGGAGTAACTTCTTGCTCTGTTCTTAAGTAGTGCCTTTTGACCTAGCCATAGTTTCTATATGAGCACATTCTCTGCAATGTGATTCATAATGTGTTGTGATTCACTCAGTCTAATGCTTTTGTATAATCAGCAAAGACTGGGTAAAGTAATTTCTGGTATGCTGTGCTTTCAGCCAAGATCCACCTGATGTCAGCAATGATACCCTTATTCTATGCCCTTATCTAAATTCAACTTGAATTTCTTATAGTTCCCTTTCACTATATTGCTATAATTTTTAAAAATATTTTTTAATTATATTTTGATATTAATGATACTGTTTCACTTTCTGTTAGATCACTTCTCTTTGGAATGGAAACAAGTAGGGATCTTTTTACAGTGCATCATTATTGCCTTCACAGAGGCTTGTCTAATAAAATAAATAAGATATGAATATTAAAATATGTGTTAGTACTGTCCATAATAATTTATAAATAGAGCACATTGGGAGTTTAGGCAAAGAAGAAATTTCTTATCGTACTAAAAATCCTTGGAAGCCTTTGTAAAAATAGTGGTCTTTTGTCTTATAAATAGAAAAACTTTAAAAATAAGTATATCAGAAAAAGAGTGTTTAAAGAAAATGGAAAGTGAATTTAACAAGTTTGGAAATTTAATTGGGTGTGGAAATAATAGCAATTTCATTTGATTGAAATAGAATCAGTAAAGTACTCATAAATAATATTGAAAGGGAGTACTGGATATTTTTAGGATGTCAAGATAAAGTTTTTAACCCTTGTTAGAAAAATAACATATTCATTCAAAAATTTTAGCAGAACATAATTGTAAGAGTTTGCTAAAGTTTAATTCAATAGCAAAATGAAAAGCTAGTTAAAATGGGGAGAGATTGGAGTCAGTGAAGCTAGTTAAAAGGCAACTTCCATTGTCCAGATGAGAAGTGATCAAATGTCTTTGCATTTAATGCAAATGTCTTTGCATTAAACACCGAACATAACCAATCTTTAAACACAATTATTCCCATATTCCACAGAATATATTTTTGATCAGAGGGCTTCCTGGTGTGTATATTATTTTGGCATCTACTAGAAAGGATATGTTTTTCTGACTTTCAGGTCTGAAATATTTGATATGCCAAATGCCATTCTCTTGCTCAGCCATTTACAGAAGAAATGACGAGCTCTGCACTGCGAAAGAGCCTGACAAACTGTATTCACACTGAAGTCAGACGTCGCATCTGAAATAAAGACCCTAAAAATAAAATCTACTCTAAATCTTCCCCTTTCCCTCCCTTCCTCACTTATCCTAACTATTCGCATCTCTTTCTCCTTTAAAATAAATTTCAGGTGATTAAAATTGGCCTGTAATTATATTTTATCTTATGCAAAGATGATAAAAGGAAACATATAAGCTAATCTAGGATCTTGTTAAATTGAAAGCCCAAATAGGGTCATGTAAGTTGAACAGAGTGATTTATCCTTTCATCAAATCAAATATTTTGGATTCACTTTTGCTAGAATTACCTCTGTGACTTTTCCCCTCATAGTGTGCTGAAGGTCACTGTGCTGATTAGAGGGTGTGTGGGATGCAACTGAAATGATCAAAATTGAGAGCAAAAGGGGAACTAAATGGTTCAATGGAGATAATATACCTGAAAAACAGAAGACTGAAAAACTCCACCACTGTACTGTATGCTTATTCTTCCAAACAGGAGGGTTTTTTTGGGAGAATAGAACAGTTAGATATTTTCCCTTTTAAATCATGAGAGAATTTAAGATTAGGGAAAAAAAGTATAAAAAGAAATTCAGGGGAAAAAATTCCAAGTGTGGAAATTTATACCATTGAAAGAGTTAGGAAGGCCCATACCTGAGGAGGATAAGAGCAATATGCATTTGTCTAAAACAAAACAAAACAAAACATGCTTTGCTGTTGGGCCCAACTCCTGATGAGTCCACTTTTACTTTGCACAAGTAAATCTTTGTACATGTAGATCTTTGCACAAGTAGATCTCTGCACAAGTAGATCTTTGTACATGTAGAATGATCTTTGATAAGGTTTTCTAGTCTGTGGCTTTTCCAAAGCAGTTACTAAACTTTTCTTCTGGGTTGGGTTGGTTCAAACTGACAAACTGTCCTTCTATTCGTGGTTGAGCGCTTAACTGTGTGCACCACCCAAGGACTCCTTCATTGTCTAAAAAACATAGACCAAACAAAACGCAGGGCTAATGAGTAGACTCCTACTCATGGTGCCCCATTAGAGGGTTCTGCGGCTGATAACCTTTCCAGTGGCAGACTCTTATCTTTCCCTGGCTGAATGGCTGGGGTTTGAAAGATCAACTTAGTGGTTATGAGGCCAAAGTCTATTCTGCAGTGCCACCAGAGCCAGATGGCACTTAAAAAAGAATGAGACGAGAAGCAAGTATTTGTCAACACACGACCTTGCATGGCTGGTCATCTAGTCATGTATGTAGGTCTTTCCCTCTGATTAGTCTGTAAACTCCTTGCCGGCAGGATTGTTTCATTAATTTCCTTGATTTCTCTAGCAGCAGACATAATGCCCTGTAGTCAGAAAATTAATGTAACTTATAGTGCTTGTTAGTTGCTATCAAATTGGCATGATGATGCCATGAACAAGAGAAGACGATGCTGAATAGTCCTGCGCCACACACACCCAGTCGACCGTGTGTTTGAATTCATTATGATAGACATGTGCATTTCCAGTTCCTTAGTACATTTTGCACAATAGAGCTTCAGGCCTTTATTGCTAGTCCATTTTAGTCTTGAAATTACACTAAAACCTACCCAACATTGGTGACCTTGCTAGTATTTGAAATGTTTCCAATAGACCTTCCAGCATCATAGCAAAACATAAGCTATAGCAGTACAACAAACTGAAAGATGGGTGCTGAAAATATATGCATATATAAAAGTTTACACAGATAATTATATAAAGGTATATCATTTTTGACTAAATGTTTTAGATGTTTCTTCCTCATTCTATATGTGAGTTCCTTGAAGTTCTTCAAACCAAATGCACTGGGATCATTAGGATTGGTATCATGGTGCCTCCCCTCCACCCCATGGACATCCTCCAATACCAGATCTTACAGAATCCTTAGTAACGTTTACGATCAATGTTAATATCATAAAACAGCAAGAATAAAATGTGATAAAATTGAACTTGTTTAAATGTGATAGCCCTTGGATTATGTGAAAACTGCCAATAAAACAGTGGTTTTCAACCTTCCTAATGCTGTGACCTTTAATACAGTTCCTCATGTTGTGGTGACCCCCAACCATAAAATTATTTTTGTTGCTACTTCATCACTGTAATTTTGCTACTGTTATAAATTGGGCAGCCCCTGTGAAAGAGTCATTTGACCCCCAGAGGGGTCGCAGCCCACAGTTTGAGAACTGCTGGTCTAGTCAGTAATTTGGGGTTACTTTCTCTGACAATGCATACAGAGTATACTATACCCATACTAGTGAAGCCAATGCCTAATATATAATGGACTCTTAACAACATTTTCTATATTCTTCAAACAATGTATACATCTTCAGAGAAGTCAGTGAAAAGAAAGTGATGATCAAACAATCCACATATAATTATCAGTATTTGCTGGGTGTCAGCACTATGTTTAGTCTTTTGAAGAATACAACTTCTAGAATTCTTTTCTATTTGATTTAAGAGCAGTAACAAGTGAAGTCACAATTTACTTTTTCAAAATTACTACATATGAGAAAGACTCCCTGCTGTTGTTCAAAATATATCTTAGTATCTGAAATGAATCCATATGTCATGCTCTGCAGTCATTCTTCTACAAGCATTTATATTTTAAAGTATTTTTTAAAGTTTAAAAAGTAAATCCTCAATAGAATATTAGACAGTTCCAGAAAGAGTGATAGAAAATAAGAAAACAAGTAGCCAAATACTATTCAGACATACGAGTATGTACACATATATTTGTGAACACATACGCACACACAAAAAGGAAATGCAACTCTCTTTACTCAGGTAAAGTAAATGAGTCCCTGCCTGGATCGCAATATTTGTTCTGTTTTTTTTCTCTAATAGCCATGATTTTGATCTGATCTGGCAAGCTTTCTAATATTTTTTTCAGTAGCCATGAAGAAAACAGTCTCTAAAGGTGGTCTCCATGACCACACACTGCAGAATGCAACGGACACTTCAAAAAGGAGAGCAATGTTGTTGCATTAACAAAGACAAACTACATATGTCATTAACCTGCTTGCCAAACCAAATTTCTCTGACTTCCAACTCCAACAGCAACAGAACTATGAAATGAAATGTACAAAAGACTAAACTTTCAAATTCACAGAGAGCTGAGTAGAGTATTTCACATTAAGAAGAGTTTCCAAGCCAAACTGTATTTGAAACAGCCTTGCTAAAGTACACATGTACACTTTCAACCCCCCTGTAACTGTCTTGTCCTGTAGTAGGCTAGATCTGAATGATACATAATAATGAAACAATCACTGCATTGAATCCAAATCAATAACTCAACAAGAACAGACTTCTCTGCCCCTTTCAAGAAGTTTAGTAATAATAATAAAAAAAAATATTTGAACTAATTCTGTGGGAAATGATGGGAAAGAAAAATCTTCTGTTATAGACTTTTTTGATCTTACTTATGTCTTAAGAAAATAATAGCATTTCAAAGTTCAGAATGGAAACTTTTGAAGAATGGGAATGACACAGAAGGGAAATAATTGTTTAGGGTTGATTGTTAAACTGTCCAGGTACATCTTATGGACTGAGTTTAAAATAAGTTCCTAATGACTACTATTGCCGTGAGGATACTAGGAAAAGTAAGATATCTTTGAAAATAAAGCAAAACTCTTTACCAGGGGAAAAGATACATTGATTTAGTGCTTAGTCAATTCAGTGTAACTAATATTTTCAGGTGTTCTATGTCAATGTTATACAATGAGAGTTGAACTAGATAATTTTCAAAACCATTTCAAACTTTAACATTAATTTCTAACTGATCAGTTACCTAATACACATAAGCCTCCTCTCTTTGACAAGAAACATGCCCCAAATTAGACATGAACACACAGTTTGCTCTGTTGATTCAAAGCCTTCTAGGAATCTCTCATTTTGCTTCAGTTTCCACTCCTAACTCAGCAAACAAAGGAGCAAAGAAAGTAGCACTTTAATTGTGGGCTTATTGGGAGTGTTTCTCCTTTACCACTCTTTTAAAAGCAAGCAATTTCTTTCTTCTATGCAACAGGTCTTCCTTAAAAATCAACTCCACAGTGAGTTCTTCTCTAGCAAACTTAGCATTTCAATCTGTACATTATACTACTTATCATCTTCCTTTATTTCTTGCTCCATGGTATTCCAAATTTCACTTACTGACCTGGTTTATTTTCCAGGAGTTCGTTGAAGACAAAGTTTTTCTGTAGTTTTTTCCTTACTATATCTTCACTCCTTAAATGTCTAGGATTCAATAAATATTTGCTATATTGTATGCTATGCTATATGCTATATGGGAAAATGCTGCTCAAACTGTTGTAAACCAAATACACAGTTAATACACCTAAAATTTGTCCCCAAGTCATGTTAAATGTTTCACATGCTATACAGACTGAGAAAGAAATGAGAGAATTCTAATTTTAAATTTTAGCATTGTGGTGCTGTTGTTAGGTGCCATCTGGTCAGTTCCAGCCCGTAGCAAGAGAACAAACTACACAACCAAACAAAACTGCCAGGTCCTGCGCCATCCTCACAATTGTTCATATGCCTGAGCCCAGTGTTGCAAGCACTGTGCCAACTCATATGGTTGAGGGCCCTCCTCTTTTGCGCTGCCCCTCTACTTTACCAAGCAAGAAGTCCTTCTCCAGTGCCTGATCTCTCCTGACAACATGTCCCAAGTATCTCAGAGGAAGTCTGTCTATGGTTACCACTAAAGAGCACTCTGTAAAACTTCTTCCAAGATAGATCGATTTATTCTGTTTGTAGCCCATGGCACTTTCAATATTCTTCCGCAGCACAACAATCTAAACACACCATTTCTTCTCTTGTCTTCCTGGTGGGGGTGGGAGATGTGTGGGAGGAGGCCAACCTAGGATTACATATCAAGCAAAAGTGTCACTGTTATACAATGAAAAAATTGGGATATTGAAGATAAAGATTAAAAAACCCAGATCAATCTTACAAGAAATATTAGTGTTCCTCACATAGAAAACAGCAGCAGACAACCACCTGAATCTACTGTATGAGAGGGTACCCCACCAAAAAAAAAAAAAAACCCCACACAGTAACAAGCTGTGCCCAGCAGTACATCTTTTGCCAGCTTGGCAAGCATTGATCAAGTCGCTCTGAGTTAGTGCACTCAGTGTCGTGGACTGGAAAGGTTCTCTATTATCAAAGTGAATGTTTTGTAAAAGCAGCTTCACTGGAATCTCATTTTTTTGTGGTGGCCAATTAAAGAGAACAGCATGTGGCTGAGAAATTTTGTTTCCTGCTGGGGAAAAATGCCAGAGAAATTGTTAGGGAAAGAGGGACCAGACTTCAACTTAGTGCTCCAAGATGTGAATGCAACATACCGGCATAAAGCAGGGAACCAATAGAGAGGTCTGAGGGGCCGGCCCCAATCTCAACTACATGGACTGTAACCCCCTTCCCCAAGAAGAATTCACTTCAAAGGACAGCACTGAAACTACAGTTCAGAGGGAGATGTCTGATCAGAGCATACAGGAGTAAATGATGAGGGAAGGGAGAGAAAGTAGAGCACATCCTGGCCCACCAAGCCCTGAGGATGATATTATTGCTCAGAGCAGCCATTGCACAGGACGGACTATAGGGCCAGCCCCACCACGAGAAACTATGTCCCTCACTGACTCATAGTGCCCCAGGGGACAACACGTGAAACAGTGCTGGAATTGTGCCCAATCTGACCCCACCACACCGAGGCGAAACACTAAGGGAGTGCAACAGAACAGCAAGGGGAGCAGAGCAATGAAGTCCCCAGGGAATACCAAAAACAGACTGTGGGGCCAGGACATGGCACCCTATCAGACTAGACTGGAACATACTCATAAAGGTCAACAAACAGATCTTGAACTATTTATAGGTTTTTTTGTTTCTTTTTTTCTTTTGGCCTTTTTTGGTTGTTGTTTTGTTTTATTGCTTTGTTTTGCTCTGTCTTGTTTTTGTGCATATTGTTCTCTCTCCATGTCTATCTAGATAATATAGGCGGGATAAACTATATGGAGGAGAAAACAACAGGATAGACGGTTTCTGGGGGACATAGAATAGGGGGAGGCAGGGGAGAAAGGAAATGGGTGTTAACAAGCCCAGGGACAAGGGAACAGAAAGGGATCTAGAATCAATGGCAAGGAGGGTTTAGGAGGCCTGGTAGGGCATGATCAAGGGCAATGTAACTGAGAGGAATTACTGAAACCCAAATGAAGGCTGAGCATGATAGTGGGACAAGAGGAAAGTAAAAGGAAATAGAGGAAAGAACTAGGAGGCAAAGGGCATTCATAGAGGCCTAAATACAGGCATTTACATATGTAAATATATTTACATATGACCATGGGGAAATAGATCTGTGTGTGTGTGTGTGTGTGTGTGTGTATATATTTAGTATTTTATTATATATTATATATATTTAGTATTAAGGTAGCAGATGGACATTGGGCCTCTACTCAAGTACTCCCTCAAAGCAAGAATACTTTGTTCTATTAAACTGGCATTCCATGATGCTCACTTTCCCGACATGATTGCTGAAGACAAAGAGGGTGCATAAGCAAATGTGGTGAAGAAAGCTGATGGTGCCTGGCTATCAAAAGATATCATGTCTGGAATCTTATAGGCTTAAGATAAACAAGTGGCCATGTAGCTGAGAAGCGAAAAAGCCATTTGGAAGAAGCACATCAGCCTGTGTGATCATGAGGTGTCAAAGGAATCAGGTATCAGGCATCAAAGAACAAAAAGTCATATCGTTGTGAATGAGGGGAGTGCACAGTGGAGACCCAAAATCCATGTGTAGACAATTGGACATCCCCTTACAGAAGGATCAGGAGAGGAGATAAGTCAGTCAGGGTGCAGTATAGCACCAATTAAACATAAAACTTTCCTCTAGTTCTGTAATGCTTCTTTCCCCCCACTATCATGACCCCAAATTGACCTTACAAATCTGGCTAGATCAGAGCATGTACACGAGTACAGATAAGAGCTGGAAACACAGGGGATCCAGGACAGATAAACCTCTCAGGGCCAATATTGAGATTAGCCATACCAGGAGGGTAAGGGGAAGGTGGGGGTGGGGGGAGAAAGTGGGAACAATGATCTAACTATAACCCCCTCCCCGGAGGATAGGCAACAGAAAAATGGGTAAATGGAGACATTGGACAGTGTAAGACATGAAAAATAATAATAATTTATAAATTATCAAGGGTTCATGAGGGAGGGAGTGTGAGTGTGGGAGAGGAAAAATGAGAAGCTGATACTAAGGTCTCAAGTAGAAAGAAAATGTTTTGAAAATGATGATAGCAATAAATGTACAAATGTGCTTGACACAATGGATGGATGGATAGATTATAATATGAATTGTATGAGCTCCTAATTAAATTATTTATTAAATCAAAATTTTATAAAAGGACAATTTTATGGGAAAAACTCAACTGAAAGCCTGGTTTTCTTTTTTCAAAAAAGTTGAAATGTTGATTGATGAGAAACCATTCTGGAAGTCCACCAACTACTTGAATGGACAAACATATCAACAAAATTTGTGCACTTGTACTCAAAGACCAACGATAAACCTTTGAAGAGATGGGAAGGTTATCTGGACTGTCTTGGAACTCTCTCAGTGAATTTTAATGGAAGATTTAGGACGAGAAGGGTCGCTGTGAAATTTTTGCCTCAGGTTTTGACTGACCAGGGAAAAGAGCATCAAGTGGAAACATGCCGTGCTTTGGAAGAACAGCTCCGATGTGACCAGACTTACTGGTGCTGAGACATGGTGCTATTCTTAGGATTCCAAAAGCAAACATCAATCACACCAGTCAAAGACGCCAAGGTCACCTCGGGGAACAGCAAGGGATCTAAAATTGATGGTTAGGCAGGTGTAGCATTTCTGACTGTGTTTGGTCAATTGAAATGTATCTGAGAGGTATTACTGAGAGGTGAACAATGCATAAATATGGTAGCGTGGCAAGAGGAAAGAAGAAAGAAAAAGAGGAAAAATCAAGAAAGTGAAAATTATATATATAAGTATGAATATGGATATGTGTATATGTTAATAAATATATCAAGATATATATTTGCATATATATTAATGTAAATACAATAAGGAAGCATATAGGCTTTGGGTGTCTACTTAAATCTTACCTCAGCACAAGAATGGTTTGTTCTAATAATGTGGCGTTGTATGATACTCACTTGCCTGACATGATCGCTGAAGACAAAATGGGTGCATAAGCAAATGTGGTGAAGAAAGCAGATGGTGCCCAGCTATTAAAATAAATAGTGTCTGGAGTCTTAAAGGCTTATTTGTTAAACAAGCATCGATCTAACAAGGAAGCAACAAAGCCTACATGGAGCAAGCACACCCGTCTATGTGATGATGAGGTGTCGATGAGAAAAGTATCAGAAATTCAAAAACAAGTAAGCAAATTGACATGAAGAATCAGAGACAAAACGGAGACCCCCAAACTAACCTGTAAGATAATTATTCCTTCACAGAATGGTCACATGGAAGGGATGATATATCCAGGGTGCAGGATAGCACTGATGAAACAATTAAGTATTTTCTAGATTTTTAATATTTTCTCCCCTTACTATTAATGGTCCTAGTTTTACCTCCACATTCTTATTAGACCTGTCTATGTTCATTTGTATAATTAATATTTTTCCATACATGAAATCTAAGATAGATGGAACCTTTAGAAATAGTAATGGGAGTCACAATTCCCTGAGGTTACCAGAAGAGAGGGGGGTGAATGGGAGGAAGGGGAGACTGATGACAATAATTATTGTATAACTTCATTTCAGGGGAACGAATAACGAACTGTAGGTGAACAGATACATTTGGCAGTGTAAGATACAGTAAAATAATAATGATAACAACATATCCTATAACAGTAAGGGTTCCTGGGGGGTAGGGTGGGAAGGAAGCGGATAAAGGAAAGCTGATATCAAAGAGTTCAAGAAGAAAGCAGTGGTTTGAAAATGATGGTGCATCAATTGATCTAATTGAATAATGGGTTGCTATAATATATGTAAGAACCCCAATTAAATGATTTAAAGTGAAGATAATAATAATTTTAAAAAGCTCATCAAGTGAAGTCAAAGATCAAGAAGATGCTCTTTCTGTTTTATTTTGCTTTGTTTTGATGTGAGGGGTATAGTGAATATGGAGTTCATTCCACCAGGTCAGACAGGTCAATCAAGCTTTGTATTTGGCTCTGAAAAGATTGTGTAACAGTGTGTGATAAAAAAGGCCTGCTTTGCAACATTGTTGTGTTATCCACCACAGCAATGCACCTGGTCACACAGCCATCTCAGTGTACCAGTTTTTGGCAAAACCCAGCATGTTTCTCTTGCCCCATTACCTTACCTACCCAACTTCGCTCTATTGAACTCCTTTTGCTTTCTGCAAATGAAGAGGAATGTGAAAGGACAGCAATTGGACAACATAGAAGACATGGAAGATGCTGTCAGCCATCCAAACACATGAGTTTGAAAAATGTTTCCAAGTATGGAATCGCAGAATTGACAAATGTATTAAGTGTAAGGAAGAGCACTTTAAAGGTAATAAGGTTGTTTTGTTAAAAAAATATGTAAATACATAGCTTTGGGAAAAAATTCCATTGGTGGGGGTGGGATGTGCCCATGACAAAATCCCATGAAGTCAACTCATATATAAAAGTACACAAATTAAAAACCTGTAAAACTTAAGATAGGTAACTTAAATAACAATTTGTCGGCAAAGACAATTAAATAATAATCAGTCTGTAAAAATTGTAGAACTCCCAAACAGAACAGAAATCAAGTCATTTTCAATATAGAACAGACTGCCATAAACTTGGGAAGGAAATAATAAATTGCAGGGTAAGCTCAAAGAAAATGTATATTTCATAAAAATAAAAAAGAGAGAAATAAAACATATTTCATAAAGATTAAAACAAGAGAGAAAAAATAGAATAAAATTCCATAAGCAAAACTGACACAGCACAGATAAATATGTGGAACAAAAAAGCAGCAGGTCCCCAAATAAAGTACAACAATAAATTCACACTTATCAATAATTACAATAAATTTAAATGACTTAAATGTACCACTCACGAGACAGAGAGTAGCAGATTGCCACTATCTTTATCACTGTCATTAGCTTGACATATCTTTCTATGCTTTATTTTCTGATAAAATATTATTTGAGACAAAAATCATCATAAGACACCAGAAAGGACATTAATGATTATAATCAACTTAACAAGAGGACATTGCCATACCTATCTATGTATTCAATTAAAGAGTTCAAAATTTCTTTATATGTTCTATCAAAATTGAAGTGAGAATTTGACAATTCTCCAGTGGTATCAGTAGACTTCACTATAACATTGATAGGTCTGAAGACATAACAACTAGGAAGACACAGCAAAGGGACAGAATTATGAAACAAGACAATCAGCAAATTTGAACCCTCAGACAGATACAGAGCACTCCACTCAACAACTGCACAAGGTATATTCTTTCCGGTGGAGAAGGGGCAGTCGCCAGAATAAAACAGATAGCAAGCCTCAGTAAATTAAAATAAAACTCAAAAGCACATCAAATATTATAAATCATTCTCTCAGGTCACAAAATCAGAAATAAACAACACAGAAATCAACAGATAAAAATGAAATACCTGGAAATTTAGTAATAGCCTGTCTAAAAACTATTAGGTAATTCTACTAGGTAATAGAATAAATACAAAATGCACTTAATGTACACTTTGAATCAAACAAGAATGAAAAGACAACATATCAAAATATTTGGAATAGAAGCAGTTCTCAGAGAGCAATTTAAACAAAAACGTGCACATATCAAACAAGAATCAAGAACCTAAACTAATATCTTAAAGCTACATCTCTCAAAATTGAAAAAAAACAGTAGTAAAACAATATTACAGTCACCAGAAAAACATAACAATAAAAATATTAACAAAAATAAATGAAACAGCAACCAGAATCACAATAGAAAATATCAACAAGACTAGAGGTTGGGTTTCTAAAAGATTAATTATAAGGCCGGACCCTCAGCAAATTTAACAAAGGCCAAAAAAAGAATAGAGACAAATAACATAAATAAGATATTACATGGGTGATGTCACAACAAAATCAATTTAAATAGAAAGGATAATAACAGATTACTATGAAAAATTGTACACTTTAAACATAGATTCAGAAATGGATTTTGGGCTCCCAGTTAATCCTAGCTCCAATCTAAGAACAATTAGTTCTTATGGCATGGCCCTTGTCAATACTTGCCCTTGTGAAAGAAACATAGAAGATGTGAGAGCTTTAGAAAAGTGTGGTGAAGAAAGTAGATGGTGCCATAAACAATAGTTATCTGGTATCTCAAAGGATTGTTTTCAAACAAGCAACCAACTAAGTAAGACATCACCTAAGCCCACATTGAAGAAGCACACCATCTGTGATCCAAGGACTGTAAATTATGTGATCCAAATTATGTAATCCAAATTCAAAGGAGGGATTAGTATCAGCATTTAAATGGTAAGATTCTGGTGTGTAGGCGGCTATGGATGACAGTGGAAACCCAAAATATATTTTCAGGATCTACACTGGGAATAAACCTCTAGTGATTTCTCTTTAACGCAACGGTTCCCAACCTGTGGCTCACGACCCCTTTGGGGGCTCAAACAACCCTTTCACAAGGGTTGCCCAATTCATAACAGTAGCAAAATTACACTTATGAAGTAGCAATGAAAATAATTGTATGGTTGGGGGTAACCACATCATGAGGAACCATATTAAAGGGTCACAGCACTAGGAAAGTTGAGAACCACTGCCCTAACTATAATTGAGGGATAGGAGTAACCTGGTTATCAGAGTATTATAGAGATGACTATAGTAGATTTAAATGATAAATCTGATTTGAATGGTAAAATCTTGTCATCTGATCATTCCAAATGAAATTTCAGTTTTGGCAAAACAATTAGATGAAAATAAAATTTACTTGTTGCCTACCTTATCTGCTTTCTTTGAGGAACATGACATTGAACCACACAAAAGGATTATGATAATAATTTATGTGAGAGAAAACTTGCACACACTTACAGATGAAATTTCATCATAATTTTCAGATCTACCTAACACCCCATTTGCACTTGCCAGAATCCCATTCACAGTCAAAGTTGAAGATGTTCTGAGACAGCACAAGAGGAGCTCATTGAACTTACTCACAGGGATGCAACAAGAACTGATTTCTGTACAATGCCAGTTACAAAATTCTAGATCAAGTGTTTGCAGTCAGATCCTGTTCTGTCTGAGACTGTGTTGTGCCTTCTTATTCCATTTCCAACAACATATCTTTGTGAAACAGGGTTTTCCACCTTGTTGATTATTAAGTCTAAATACAGAAGTAGACTTGCTGTGGAAGATGATCTTCATTGTGCTCTTGCAAAGACTGCCCCAAGAATTTCTGATCTGGTGAAAAAGAAGCTGTCTCAACCTTCACACTGACGTTGGCTTTTTACACATACTATCGCAAAATGTAGCAATGTAGTTTACTATTATATTAAGACTGTTACCCATGCTATACCATGCTTCAAGACAAAATTTCATTTATTTGTAATTAGAAAGATATATCTCACAATATATAATTACATATTGTTTTTGTGATTAATCACTATGCTTTAATTATGTTCAATTTGTAACAATGAAAACACATCCTGCATATCAGATATGTACATCGAAATTCTTAACAGTAGCAAAATTACAGTTATGAAGTAACAATGAAAATCATTTTATGGTTGAGGTCCCCACAACATGAGGAACTGTATGAAAGGGATGAGGCATTAGGAAGGTTGAGAACCACTGCACTAGAGACAATAACTAAAACAAGGTTTCTTGAGGAATAAGCAGTGGGAGTTTATATCAAGGGTTACAATGGGAAGGACATGTTTTGAAACTGATTGTGGTAGCAATTGCACAACACTGTTTGAGATTACTGAACTACGGAATGGTATGATGTCTGGATTAGGTCCTAATAAAATGGTAGAAACATATTGTCTACCCAAACTAACAGGGACTAAAGTTGAGATTTGAACAGACCGATATCAAAAGAAGAAATTGATGAGGTCATTAAAGCACTTCCTCACCTCCAAAGAGCCCTGGCTCAGACAACTTCACCACCAAATTCTATCAAACATTCAGAGAAGAGCTGACCCCAGTTATACTCAAACTATTCCAGAGTTTAGAAAAGGATAGAATGATCAGGAATTCGTTTGGTGAAGTAAGCATCACCCTAATACCAAAACCAGGCAAGAACATCAGTAACAAAGATTAAAAATCAATACTTGTCGAGTGTAGATGCAAAACTTCTGAACAAAATTCTAGGAAATAGGATGCAGCAACATATCAGAAATATAATACCTCTTGACCAAGTACAATTATATTGTATCTGAGATTAGAAACACAATCAATGTAATCTACCACATAAGTAAAGCATAGGGGGACAAAACGCATGTGATAAAATTTTGTATTAATTTGGCTGGGTTAGAATTATTGGTACTTTGCCATAATGAGAACTAATATAATATCATAATATTCATAATAAACTTCTATGAGTAGTCAAGTTATTGGAACTTTCTTTTCGATCATAAAGGAAATCTCCTCTCTTCTAATATATGTGAGCATTATGGAAAAGAAACACTTGGTTGCCTTTTGCTGGCTCTGGAACTTGCATCTTGCTCATCAGTTGACATCTAGTTCTTAGGACTTGAGCCAGCAGTCTGCTATACTGGCCGCTGATCCTGGGAGTGATCAATATCCTGCACTCTTCTCTGTTCACCTTGGCTTCATTCAGCTCTGAAGCCCAAATCCTGCTTTCTGCTGTGCTGATCTTAGGTTCACCATTCCCTGCTGCTCTGTGTCAAGAGAAGTCTATAGCCTGACATTATCTAGGGATTAGACCTTGCCAACTATTATTATTGTTTGTGCCATTTCCTTGTTAGAAACCATGGTTCAAAATCACCAGTCATTTGATGGGAGCAAAATGGGAATGCCTATTCCAATAAGGATTTTTAAGTCTTAAAAATCCTAGAGAGGGTCACTATGATACCGCGATTTTAAAAAGTCAAAAACATATTTTCAACCAAAAAAAACATTCCCTGATGGGATGAGAGGGGAAGAGAAAGCAAATTATTAGCTACATGGTAGCATGTGCTAACTTTGACAAAGGAGAAATAAAGCCAAATGATGAGAGGCAAGGCAAAACACTGGGAAGAGTGCAAGAGTAAGGGCCGTAGCAATAAGTGCTATAGTATCCACAATGCTGCAAAGCAGTAATCTATCGATGGATGCAGGAACTTTGATGGTGTCGTGGATTACTCGACTTTGCACTGCTAAGCAAAAGTTCAACTTCACCTGCCACTCTGTGGGGGAAAGTTAAACTAGCTGCTCCTGTGAAGACTTACATCGGAAACCCTAGGGAGCATTCCACTCTCTTCAGTAGGGTCCATATGAGTCAGAATCAACCTGATGGCCATGGATTATTTATTTATTTTTGTTCAATCAGTAGATGCATGCATGGATAGACACACGTTTTGAATGGATGGCGGAGGAAGGGTGGGACCGTATCCAAGAATATATATAGGCTTGACAGAAGATATTTGTGTATGCATATTTTGCAACTCTATGAATGAATCTGTTGGAATATCCAGGAGACACGGTTAATACAATTTTTTAGACATAATGAAACATCTCAAGAGATGAATTATAGCAGGACCATAATTTCTAGGGACACTACATTCAGTTTGCATAACATCGTCCATAAAAATAGGTAGAGTAGGGAAAAAATACAGAATAAAATGAAAAGTTATATTAAAAGGGTGGTCAGGCTTATTAGTCAAATAGAGATTAGTGGAACCCATAAGACTATGCCTTTTAGTCACTTTCAGGTCTAGAAATGAACTTGCCTTTATAGCTCAGTTTTCAGTCAATAAGGGGGATAATCAACACTAGAAGTATTGAACAATCAGCCACTGAATAATCAATCTTTTGAGATCAAAAGGGGATCATTTACCCAATGAAAAAGTTCAGAAGGCTTAGCAAAGTCGGAGAATGAAAATTTGAAACACTGGGAGGAAGTGGGTTAAAAGATATTTCATTGTGGGGATTTCAATCAATGACATGAGATAAAATGTACACTAATTGTTGAGTGGAACATTTATTTTCACTGTAACTTTCACTCAATTCACAATAAAAAGTTTATAAACTAAAAGCAGAACTCTGAAGATAAAAAATCCATGACTCTTTCTTTAAAGTCTAAGTGACTCCTGGTGGCACA
>NW_022111379.1:25711852-25714650 GCF_000313985.2 Echinops telfairi
AGTTTTCTAATCCCCCAATAAAGTGATTTCATTATTAAAAACAAAAAAATAAAGCCCCCTAAAACAGATTATATGACAGCCAATGAGAAATATTTTAAAAAGTGTGACCATGTGTGGAAACACGTGTACGCTAAGTTGAATTTGATGTAGTATAGAAATTAAGTAATCAAATTAAATATGGTTTGAAAATGTTAAATTAGGCAAGTCACCTAAAGATTGCAGATTAGTTGAGCTGTGTAAGTACCAGAAGGTTAAGGAATAGTAACAGTGGAAGCTTCATTCGGGAATTAACATGAAGGGAGGTGACAACAAACCAACAGCGGTGACAGCAGCCTTGTAATACATACACGGAGAGTGAGTTTGTTACCCACAAGCACACAACATGTGAGAAGCCCTTCTTTCTGATCTATTCATCTGTCATACCAACAAACAGATTTTAAGAAAACAAATTAATGTTCTGAATTCTAGACCGAAACGGAATGTTTTAAAAATCTATTTATAATCTCTACAGCATGGTAGGACTTCAAAGGTCTGTTCCACTTTAATGGAAAGTACGGGTGAATACACATACATATTTTTCTGCTCATAGAAAGGAAATATACTAAATAGTGAGTAGGAATGTGGGGAAAAAACTTACTGTCAGAAAAAAAAACCCTCTAATGTATGATTTCTGATTTAGGAGCTCTTGGGATCTGATATATTATCTTCCTAAAGTCCATCTGAAAAAGTTTCTTTGCTTTTCAAAGTGAATGTTTGGATGATAAAAAGTAAATCAGCAACTGCCTTTCATTCTCGGGATGGGAAAGCAATGAACGTGGAGGCCCTCATCCTTGGCATTTGGAAAAAATGAAGAGATTGCAATCTTAAATTTATAATGTAGAATCTGAAAGGTCCCACCTCTTCTCATGTTTTGTGGATTGACTATATAAGCAATTATGTTTTAGAATGGCTGCAGGAATGTGGAGCCAGGTGCTGCATTTTGAGCATTTTTCTCTCTTTGATATGGGAGAAAATTGTACTTGGTTTGTGAACAAAAAATGGCTCAGTGAAGAAAACAGACCACATGATAGAAAAAGCAGGAAAAACTTTAAATGTCAGTGCAAATGACAGCAGCCACGGGGATCCCAAGAGCATCCATGATGTAAACAGAACCTCTTTCCACTCCATCCTTCCAAACTCCCATTAATTAATGTTGATCCATTCTGGAGCAGGCACAGATGTTGCCTGGCAGCTCCCCCTGTCCTCAGGGGCACAGTCTCCATTGAGAATCCTCCCAGTGAAACTGATTACAGATTCTTACTCCAAAAAATGCTTTTCAACTGCCATGTGCCAATCCGCCCAAATAAAAGATGAATGCTAAACATACAAGTTTGTATCAGGTGTGGTCAAAATAGAGGGATGGGGTCTGAGTGGATTGGGTGCTCATGATGATAAAAAGTCGTGATATAGATGTTGTTGGCTATACTCTCGGCCTTAACTGGAGAACTTATGTTACGACGAGGGACCCCTCAGAATGTTAGTTTGAACAATGACCTCTTGCGTAGCTGGTCTCTCTGCCCTTGCATCTCCAAGTAGCCTTCTGATTCCCACATCTGTGTGCTCACCTATGCTTAGTCTCATATCCTTCCCCAGCACTATTTCATACTTATGACCCAATTGCACCTATTTGTCCAAATTATTGACTCAGCAGAACCTTTTGGGTGCCCTATAGGTTTCCTTGTCCCTGGAGCTAAGATAGAAGAATGAACTATTGCACTAATACAGACCAGAACTACTTCTGAGCTTCATATTAGGAAGGGAACCTGGAAGTCCCTTTATATGTCACTTTGAACTCCAGGACAGAGTAGAACTTCACCAGAGCATATCTGAGATTGAGTTTTACAAAAGCAGACAGCCCCATCTTTCTCCAGTGGAGATCCTACAGTGAGGAGTAACTCGCTGCCATCAAAATGATTCCAGCCCATAGGACAGAGTAGAGTTGTCCCTTTGGATGTCAAAGGCTGCAAACCTTTATGAGAACAGAAAGCCTTATCTTGCTCCTGCAGAGCAGCTTTTAAAATTCTGGCCTCACAATTAGCAGCCTGATAGGTAACTCATTATGCTTCTAGGGCTTCTTGTAATGAGGATTAGTGCACCATGATTTTCTTCAAGGGGTTTAAGTCTAATAAAGTAAGTGAGGCACAAATAGAAGTAAAGGTGTAAAATATATTTGTAGCTATGGCGCAGTGAAGGAACCCTGGTTGCACTGTGAAATAAACTTTAGGCTGTGAACTGCAAAGATGATGGTTCAAACTTCCCAAGTTGCTCCCAGATATGTTCTCATAAAGATTTAAAATTTCTGGAAACCCTATATAGAGTGTCTATGAATAAAATTAATTCAATGACCGTGTTTGGGTTTGCATACATTAAGGAACATCAGAAAGTATTGCTATTAGGGTTGCAGGTCATATTTGTATGGGTTTATCCCAAAATCAATGTGTCCAAACACCTTTCTATGATTAGTGGATGACTTCAAACAAGTTTTCTCACTAAAATATTTGTCTTAGTCCCATGAAAGTGTTAAAAAAGGGTTTCAATTAAAACTGGTTTTCAGAGATCTACTCCATCAGTTAAATTCTACTTAGCCCAGAATGCTTGGTGACTGGTTTGGGGGATGCCAAAGCAATAAGATGATCATAGGGACTTACTCTAAAGATGTTTTAAGAAAATTGAAAATGGCATTGATGAGGAAAAGGCTAGGAAAATTGGGCCAAAGAACATTGTTAATCCCATCACATTAGTGTTCCTACACTTTTTTT
>NW_022111379.1:25714753-25717852 GCF_000313985.2 Echinops telfairi
TTTTATAAAGAAAATGATTTGAGTTCCTCCAGGAGGCCAAATCTGATTTTTTGACAATCGAATAGTGCCTATTGGTCCAGCTGTGATGACTGTAGTCTTCTTCACATTAGGTTTCAATCCACACTGAAGGCTGCAATTCTTGGTCTGCATCACCAAGTGCTTCAAGTCCTCCTCACATTCAGCAAGCATATTTGATTATCATGTTATTAATAAGCCTTCCTCTGATCCCAATGCCACATTCTTGTTCATATAAGCCAGTTTCCCTGATAATTTGCTCAGCATAAAGATGTAAGTATGGTGCGAGAAATCAAGCTTTCCTGACTTTAAACTACACAGCACTTCTTTCTTTTGTTCCCACCACTACCTCTTGATCCACGTACAAGTTCCACACGAGCACAATCAAGTGTTATGGAACTCCCCGTCTTTATTATTTTCTCAAGAATTTTGTCTTGTTTGGATCCACAATCAATCTTCATGGAAGCAGCAGTCAAGAAATCAAAAGAAAAAGTGCATTAAGTAAATCTGCTGCACATGAACTCTTTAAAGTATTGAAGAGTGAAGTAGTTTGTTCATTGTGCCAACCTGACTGATAAACACATGTGGGATTAATTGAAGGGCGGAGGGATAAATGGTTCAGTAAGCCTCACCTTTCAAGTTCTCAGGTCTCTTGCTTTCTGATGGTTGGACCAGGGTACAGCTGCCTTAGAAGTTCCCTGCTTCAGCTGGCAAGGCTCATTTCCTGCAAGACATCCCTGAGGAGAAGCCACATAGACCTACCCAGATGCAGCCTTGGGTGCTGGAACAGCCGCGTGGAGACCTCTGCCAGCGCTGAGACGCTTACACACTCACTGACTCGGCTTTCCTCCTGCAGTCAGCATCACTGTGTCTGTTTTGTGAGGTGTAGGAGGACTTTGTGGACTGTTGTTGGACATATGGGTTAATGGGTTAATGTTGGACTTGTTGGGCAGCACTGGGTTGGGATGTTTTCTTGGTGCACACGTAACCTTTATATAAAACTCTCTCTTATACATGGGTTTCTGTGGATTTGTTTCTCCAAAGTGCCCAGACTATCACAAAGAGCAATTATGTTATAGGACTAAGGTGCACCTGACCCAAGCCATGATATTTTCATCACCTCATATGCGTGTGAGTGTTGAACATTGAATAAAGAAGACTGAAGAAGAATCAATGTATTTGAATGTGTTTCTGGAGAAAAATATTGAATGTACCATGGAGTGCTAAAAGGACAAACAAATCTGTCTCTAAAAAGTAAGGCCAGAAAGAAGAAAGGATGGGATGACTTCATTGTGCATCCTTTGGACCTTTTGTCAGAAGACAACAGTCCCTGGAGGATATCATGCTTCATAAAGTGGAGGGGCTGTGAAAAAGAGGAAGGCTTTCAATGAGATGGATTGACACAGTGCTTGCAAAATGGGCTCAGGCACAAGAACATTTGTGAGGATGGCACAGAACCATGTGGTATTTTGTTCTGTTATGTACAGGGTTGCCATGGGTCATAACCCACTTGAAGGTACCTAATAACAATTTCAACAAACCAAAGATTGCAGAAATGCTCAGAGAAGGTAGAGAGAGCTGTACATACCGCCTTAAGAATTGTATATACCTATAGGGAGGATATAAGCAAACAATAGCTGCGCATTTTCAATCTAGTTGAATCTTCTGGTGCAAAGGTCTTGTGCATAAAACTAACAATATTCCAAATGCCCAATTGCTGGGTGCGTGTGTAGATAAGGGGAAGACAGGACATTGATAATATTAATTTAACCCACTGCAACACAATGCATCAGAATCCACTCAGGGGCCCTTAACAGGATTCTGACACATAGCAACCCTAACTATGGTGTGAAGGTTGTAAATCTTTACAAGAGTAGATAACCACACTTCTTCTGTTCCTTAGAGCGGTTGTTGTGTTTCAGCCATCAACTTTGTGATGGGCAGTCTAATGCTTATCCTACATTGATGCCAGGGCTGTCAAAATATGTAGAATATAAAATGCACATACTTTAACTAAATCTGAATAGCTTTTACAAAATGCATCACAACTAACATATCATTCAATTATGAATAATAATATTTAATGAAACTTCAGGGACAGTTCTGTAGCAACTTATTTCCATTAGCAAGAAAGCACATCTGTTATTCCATGATGATGCAATAAATAACTCATGGTAGTTCATGCTATTTTCTATGTATCTTAGTTGTACTCTTGAGAAGTGTAATGGAACTAGCATTCACTATACTAAATGTATTTATTTAAGCATTACTGTTATGGAGTTAATCTTATTTCAGAACAAAATCCTTGATTTGAAAGAGAAAGTGGCACTTAAATATTTACAGTGTGATTATTCCAATCAATCTAGGAAATATTTCTATGAGAGTAAACAGCAAGAAATGTCTTACTGGTAGCTTCAAGGCAGTGATATTCAATACTCATTGTTATACTGAATTTAATGACAGACATGAGTCATTTGTAAAACTGATTAAAACTATAAGTAGAAAACAGCTATCTGGTATTTTAATCAAAATATTCCTTTTAATATTACCTTATAGCCTTTGAAATGAAAAGGCAGTTAATGAGAAAGAAAAGCAATCTGTGAACATGACTTAACAAGAGAAAACAGACTACTTAGTCTCAAGTCTATTAAAAGCTATGCACCTCCGAAAAATGCTAATGCTAATGTGCTTCAATGAAAATTGTGTAAATTTGGTAATGCTGAAATGATACTTTCAGATTATGATAAATTTTACATGTTTCTATTAACTTGCTAATTTACCTTGCCACTGAAATATATATAGTCAATGCATTTTCTCCCAAATGTATATACTCAGAAAATTCATGATGGAGACCTATGTACTCCATCAGCACAAGTTCTCATGGGACTGATAGATGGGGTTGATAAGGCACCACTTTTTAGGACACGTCAATAGGATAGAAAATTTCCTTAGAGCAATCAGAGATATAGCTGCATTCATAATGTTGAAAATGCAGGGGCATAGAATAATTCTCTATTATGCTTCCTTGTGCTACAAAAATAACAAAAGTATTAAATATAGGGTTTGAGGATGATAGAGTTTGTG
>NW_022111379.1:25717952-25720268 GCF_000313985.2 Echinops telfairi
ATGACGTATGTACAGATTGTGATGAGTCGTATGAGCCCCTAATAAAGTGATTAGTTATAAATTAAAAAAAGCTAATGAATAATTAGACATCCCCTCGCAGAAGGGTCACAAGGAAGGGATGACTCGATGCAGGGCACAGTATAACACCGATGGAACACACAGTATTCTTCGTGTTGCTTGAAGCTTCCTTATCCCCTGCTGTCCTGTCCCCAGGGCTGCCTTTCACTACAGGCTAGACTGGCGCATATGCACTGGTACAGAAAAGAGGTAAGAGCTCACGACACATGGAATCCAGGAACAGAATTGGCATTAGTGATACCAGGAGGGTTAGGGGGAAGTTGGGGAGAGGAGGGGTGGAAGAAGGAGCCAATCGCAATGATGGACACATAACCACCTCCTACAGAGGGACAAACAACTGAAGTCATGGGGAAAGAAAATACAGCAGTTGGTGTAATATGAAAATAATAATAATTTATAATTTATCAAGGGGTCATGAGGATGGGGGGAAGGAAGGGAAAAAAGAGGAGCTGATACTAAGGGTTCAATAGAAAGTAAATGTTTAGAAAACAATGATGGCCTCATATGTACAAATATGCTTGACACAATTGATGTATGGATTATTATAAGTGCTGTAAGGGCCCCCAATAAAATGATCTTTTAATTAAAAAAAAACAAAAACAAAAAAAATTTAAACAGTGCAATGAAAGAGAAATCTCAAACTCCCCTACTAGTAAAAGCATAGCTTCCAATTAGTTATGCTTACATTTGGTGCAAATAGGGGAAGACTTGGGGTTAGAAAATTAAAGAAAAGGAAGAACATGCTCAGATGTTCTTGTTAGGACAATGGAAAGAAAAATTCAAGCTTCCAAATGAAATACTGGATGATTGAGGAAGTTTCCAATGTAGAAAACAATTGATGTATCCCATCCAAATCTCAAGGAATCATAAATGATCAAGAATTGTTCTATCCTATCCAAAGTACACTGTATATTATACAGCCATCTCAAGAAATCATATGATCATGTATTGAAGAAAGAGGGCCATGCTGCACTGAAAGCATTGGCAAGAAAACAAAGTGCCAGGATTTGAGAGAAGCTCCACTGAAATATTTCAGAAAACGGTTGCATCCCTGAAGTACCCACTTATCTGTGTTAAGAAATTGGGAATATAGCTACCTAGTAAACTGACTGGAAGAGTAACATTTGTACTCATTCCAACAGAATGCAGAAATTATTGAACAAATCATTACCATTTTTGCTGAAGATTCTTCAAAGATGCTTGCTTCAATACTGCAACAGAGAGCTGCCAGAGATTCAAGCAAAAATCCAAATAGCAAGGGACCTGGACAGAGGCCAAGAGGCAGTGATTCTAACAAAACAAGGGGAAACTTCACGGGTTGAAATCAGGGACGTGTGTCAAGGTTGCATCTTTCATCATTCTTATGCAGTGCAGAAGCTGAGACATAATCTGAGAAACTAGACGCTATGAAGAAGAATTGGAGGAAGGTTCAGCAACAGCCTGAAATCTCCACAGGACACACTCTTGTTTGCTAAAATTAAAGGGCTTGAAGAACTTACTCTGTAATTAAGAATATCACTTTCAGTGTGTGGCTTACAACTCAGTGTGAAGCAAACAAAAGCATCACATTGTATAAACAGAAAGTATCAAGATAAATGGAGAGGAGATTGACGTTGTTAAGGATTTCATTTTGGCTTGTTCCATAATCAACACTCATGGAAGTAGCTGTCAAGAAATCAAATGATATGACAATACAAACAATGTATCTCCGCAGGTAGAGAGAGGGAGGGTAGACCTCATTCCGTTGTGCCAATCCTCCAGGGCAATGTTCCTGTTAGAAGCAGTTCATTTCCCAGAAATGGCTGCAGGGCCCGCCTCAGCTCAAGACATGACTTCCTCTCCCTAGAGGAGAGCATGCGGAAGACAGCCCTGAAGATACAGCTCTAGGAGAGCAGCAGGTCCGACATGAGGACAAATTCAGAAGGGGGTGCAACAGACCCGTGATGGGACAAAGCCATGAGATCCCCGAAGAATCCCAACCCTATACTTCGGACTCAGGGGGCAACACTTGGCACCCCATCTGAACTGGTTGGGTAGTAACCACAATGGGGCCACATTGAAAGTCTAAAGGTGTAACTGGGGTGGGGTGGGGGGCACAAGACCTTTCCGTCCCTGGCTGCAGGATTAGCAACAGGGACTTTTAGGAAGCTTGGCTTTTGGATACTGAGTTAGTTAATTGTGCCAACCCGGCTGATAATCACATGTGGGGCTAATTGAAAGGCGGAGGGATAAATGGGT
>NW_022111379.1:25720368-25721587 GCF_000313985.2 Echinops telfairi
GATGGTGAAATGTAAAAATGTAGAAGAAGATCATTCTAAATGTCATATGTGACAAAACTACCTTGGACTGATTAGGACTTAAGAATCCCCCCAAATTATATGAATTGTTCAAATGTAATTGATAGGACTGAATTCTAGTAGTGCAATCCTTACCGAAGAGCGTCCTATGATTTCTCCAACCCACCTAAAACTTTTTCCAATAATAATTCCACATTTTCCTTCCCACAAATCTTAGAAATATCTAATCTGCTTCTTGTTTCTATGCATTTTTCCAGTGTAAATGTGAAAATATTTGTGGAATCATCCAATATTTTTCCATTTGGGTCTGGCTTATTTCACTCAGCACAAGGTTTTCCTTACTCACAGGACTAGGGAGAATTGCATTCTATTGTACACAGGAAGCAGGAACTAACTCAATAACACTTGACAACAGCAATATTTTCAAGGTTCCACCCTGTATCACAACTCCATGACATTTTATGACTGGCTCATATTCCACCTTGTTTAGATGTGTTACATTTTGTTTATCCATTCATGTTTATCCATTCATGTTTATGGATAAACTTGGGCTTTTTCCACCTGTTGATTATTGTGAATAATACTGCAACAGACATCAGTATAAAAATATCTGACTGAGCTTTTGTTTTTGATTATTCTGAATCGGTACCTAGTAGTATAATTTTTGTGCCATAGATAATTGCGGAGCAGTCAAGCAATTTTCCAAAGCAGCGACACCATTTTACTTTCCACCAGCCATGGAAAAGTTTTCCAATTTTTCCAAATCCTCACCAACACTTGTAACTTTCTGACTTTTGTTTGTTTTTTATATACTAGTAAGTGTAATGACATATCTCCTTCTGGTTCTCAACTAGTGTTTTATAAAATGCAAATTGTTTTCCATAGTGTATTATAAAAGTGGTATCAATTACAAAAGGGAATTTCAAAAGTGAAATTGGGTTGGATAAGAGAGCACAGAACAATAAAATCATAGCACATTAGAGAGAGTGATTTTGTTAATGTTTAAAACTTTATATGTATAGGTTTGTATACCTGGCAATGATGTATAGTGGATTTCTTCCTATGTACTAAAGTAGTTGAGATGTTTGAAAAACATTCGTCAGTCTATCACCTGTTCTTGGAGAATAAACTCCATGGCTCACCTGGTGATTTCAAAAGATATAGTATCTAGGGTCTTAAAAGCTTGAAGGTAAACAAGCGG
>NW_022111379.1:25721687-25723970 GCF_000313985.2 Echinops telfairi
ATATCATGACTCCAATTCTACCTTTCAAATCTGGCTAGACAAGAGCATGTACATGGGTACAGATAAGAGCTGGGAACACAGGGAATCCAGGACAGATAAATCCCTCAGGACCAATATTGAGAGTAGCCATACAAGGAGGGTAAGGGAAAGGTGTGGGGAGAAAGGGGAAACCCATCACGATGATTTACCTATAATCCCCTCCCTGGGGGATGGATAACAGAAAAGTGGGTGAAGAGAGACATAAGTCAGCGGAAGACATAAAAAAATAATAATACTTTATAAATTATCAAGGGTTCATAAGGGAAGGAGAGTGGAAGAGGGAGGAGAAAAAAATGAGAAGCTGATACCAAAGGCTCAAGTAGAAAGAAAATATTTTGAAAATGATGATGGCAACAAATGCACAAATGTGCTTGACACATGGATAGATGTATGGATTGTGATGAGTTGTATGAGCCCTCAATAAAATGATTAAAAGCAAAAACACTAAACAGAAATACTTAAAAGAAGAAATATTAAATTCATAAACTAAATAATTGCAAGAATTATCATAATTATATTCTTTTGTGTATAGAACCAAGGTCCTATGGTAGTTCCAGGACAGTGAACACACAGAGCTACAGAACCAAATCCCAGGGGGGAAAAATAAACAGTAAAAACAAGCCAGTAAGCTGAACGAAGAACCAAATGATGCTCTAATCTATGCCAGAGAGACAACTGGTTACAGATCATGCATTCATTGCAATTTCTTGGAACATTGCCCTGACTTCTCGTGTACTGATATTGAAGAATATTAGAAGGCTGACTCTTCCTTTAATTCCCAAATTATCTGGCAGATAGTGTGACAAAGACTTTCAGCGTGTCTTGCATCTTCCCATGCTCCACTTCCTTATCAAGTGTCACCACCATCCCCAACTGACCACCTCTATGGGCCCAGAGGAGCATGTTAGCACTCAAGGTAGCAGACACTGCCCTTGCAACCACAGGTATTCGTGCACACAATAATTAGGGCCTTGTGTGGCAGGTGAATATACATACTTGCTCTCGTCTCCACTATTTCCTGCAGGTAAAGCTTTTCACCAACACACTTTCTCCACTCTTGCCAGATCCTTGAAATAGATGCATTACTTTCCATTTCCACCTCCTATTCTGATACACACTGCACACTTACCTACAGCCCTGGTGTCTGGTAGAGCCCTCCTCCCTGTCTTTTAAACTAGGACTATTTTCTCATTTATTAACTTTCCCCATTTCCCAAACAACTGTAAAAATTATCTCTTTTTATGACATCTTAATTTCCACTTCCTTAGTTTAATGTAATTGAAACCGAATTTTTGTACTATTATTTTAAGAATGGTTCTTGGCCTTACTTAATGCTCTTGTTTAACATCCCATTTGTGGTAAGAGCCTTCATCCAAGATCTTATCCAAGAGCTTTAACTTTTCTACAGGAAGCTCTGTGAGGTGCCCCTGGCTTTGCCTACTCCATGAGGAATGAGGTATTGTATCCCAACAGCCTCAATTTGCTGGGATTTAATGTTGCAGCCCTGTATCTTTAGACTGCTTTCTCTGACATGCGGGAACTGCCAGAGGTTTATCCTGTGCCTCTTTGAAAAGCAAATGACTTTCTGTTTGGACTTCAAGGTATAAACCACTTCTTTATATGGAGACATACTAAGACATTTCCAGGGTGACATTCAAACCCAATCACACCCAGCTAGATATTCTGTCTATTATGCTAATGCCAAAGACAAATGTATGAAGGATTACTGCCATTATCATCTCCAAACAGCATTTGTTATACAACTCTTTCTTACAGCATGACATGAAACAATTAACCACCAAGGATGCTGTCCTCTGGAAAATTACAGCCCAAGACAGATAAACCATAAAACACATTCAGGGAACAAAACAATAATGCTTAAACTGATATATAAAATAGTAGTTGAATAAATTTATACTACATACATGCAAATCTTACTCTTAAGATTTTCATTCAGACTCTTGTCTATAACTATTCTCCAAAGAGAAAAAAAACACACAAAAATTAATCTTTAAAATATATGGGCAATAAATATCATTGGTTTCAGAACATATCATGAACCAGAAGATGAGATAACTGTGAATTATTGCTTTCAGATTAAAATCTAGAGCTGAGCAGGTTTGTCATAAGATAGTTTATTATTTCTAAATTGAGAGTCATTTTGTCCATCCTGAAGCCACACAAAGATCTTTGTGGTACAAATGAACAGAAGTAAACATTCTTGGGAATGCCCCATTAAGTACC
>NW_022111379.1:25724070-25730657 GCF_000313985.2 Echinops telfairi
TACAAAACTGATTGTGGTAGCAATTTCACAACACTGCTTGACGTGATTGAACTATGGAATGTTATGATATCTGTAAGAGCTACCATTAAGATATTATTTTTTAAAACAAGAAAGAAATCAAATAATGGATTGCATGTGCAAATCTGCTCCTAAAGACCTCTTTAAAAGGAGAAATTGCAAAGATGTTATTTTGGGGACTAAAGTGTGCGTAACATGATGTTTTTAGTCATCTTCTATGCATTTGAAAGCTGGACCACGAATAGGAAAGAACACCGAAGAATTAATGTGTTTGAATTCTGGTGTTGGAAGAGAAACTAGAAAGGGTCATGAACTGCCAGAAGAACTGTCGAAGTACAGACACAATACGCATGGTGATGTTTGGCCTCTTGAACTTTATATGTGTTATCAGTAGGTACCAGTTTTGGGACAAGAACATCATGTCTGATCCAGTAGAGGATAAGTACAGAAGACGATCTTCAAGGAAATAAACTGACACAGTAACTGCAACAATGGGCTCAATAATAACAACACTTGTGAGGATGATGCGGGACAAAAGACACCTTTTGTTCTGTCATACCTAGTGTTGCTATGAGTTAGAACCAACTTGATAGCATGTAGCAACAAGAACAACACAGGGTGCAAATGTTTGTTTTAACTACAAGCTAACAAGTTGTCTGCTCAAACCCTCCAAGAAATGCTTTAGAAGGCAGGCCTAGAGATCCTAGAGGCTTCGAAAGCTCCATGGGGCAATTCTGTACACAGGGTTGTACTTACGGGTTGCCATGAGGTGGAATTGACTCAGAGCAACTGACAACAATAACAATCCTGCCTGGAGATGTTGCTATGCTGTCTTTAAATGATAGCCAGTCGTCCTCATCTGTAATAACCCAGGCTGCCCTGCCAACCATTATTTGGAACAGGAAGTCTGCAAGAAAGATAATAACTCAGGGTTTCTGACACATTTACCATAGAAGCCCACTATTTCAATCAATGTCCCTTTAATTTCTGACCAGCACTTGTGTCAGAATCTTGTCATGCATTAATGAACGTTTATTTACCTGAAACTTTATTAATAACGAGAAGAAATTAGGAGACAGATCTCTTTTATCTTCAAAGATGAGAACATTTTTATTTTAAAAAGAAAAAACCCACTAATATCCAATAAGATAGGCAAGGAAAAAAAGATAACTAATATAATGAACCCGAGATACCAAAAGACATTTAAGACTTCCTTTTCATAGAAATGTGATTTTCTCTAATGATATAGGAGAAAACAATTAAAAGGTAGATATATCCGTTTCTCCCCAAAATCATTTTATTAGGAGCTGATTCAGACACCATCCCATACCATAGTTCAATCACATCAAGCAATATTGCACAATTGCTACCACAATTCATTTTAAACATTTTCTTCCTTCTTGAACTCCTTGATATCCGGTCCCTTTTACCCCACTGCCCCACCACCACCACCATCGCCGGACCCTTTTTCTAATCCTTATCTCTATAGATTCAACAATTCTAGATTTCATATAATGAAGAACAGAAAAACACATAACAAAATTCAAGAAGGCTACTAACAATGATAAAATACATGAGAGAAAACCCAATATGAAAAAATACCTCACAAAGGCTCAATGTCACTTTTCACCAAATCATCAGATCAATGAAACCAGTGCAATTTCAAACAAGATATCATTAATTTATAATTTAATTTGACAAGCAAGCTAAATTTAATATGTATTGGGAATAATAAAATAACAGCGATAAAGAGGTCACTGAAGAAAATCAAAGAGAGATTTGCAACTCAAACAATCCCAAGCTTTATTAGAAAACTATGGAAATTAGAACAGTGAGATCTTAACTTAGTGATAAAAAGACAAAAACAACAAAAAAATAAGGCTAGCGTGTCCATATGTTTTCAGTTTACACAAATGATATCATGAGATATGTATCTTTCTAGGATTTATTTTTTATTAAACATTATATTCTATATAACTCATGTTAATAAATCCTAGATAATTATGAGGTTAACATTCCATCATTTAACTAGATCTTATTTTCTATTCCCCTATTTTTGTTTATTTAAGCTGTTTGCAGTTTTCCACTTGTCAAAGGCATAGTGTATATTCTTGTTTCTGTGCACCTCCATGAGGAATCAGTGAGAATATGTTACTTTTTGTATAGAGATATGTTCATCTTCAAAGTTATTTTACAAATAATTGTTTTTAAAGTTGTCATTGAATTGATTCAAACTCATAGCAACCCAATATGTATCAGAATGAACCATGTGCTGAATTTTCAGAAGTAGATCTCAGGCATTTATTCTAAATTTTTACATATAAATTATAGCAATTTACTTTCCTGTCTAATGGCATCTTGACCTAATCCTTCATCAATTTGATATTTTCATTCTCTACCATGTTTCCCCATTTGATCAAGCTATCTTGTATTTTATCTTTGCTTTAGTTTTATTTATCAGACTAACAAAGGGATGGAATCTTACATTGGTAAGATTCCAACATAAGATTGAAATTTCCACAAATGTATTGCTTATTCTGTTTTTTTCTTCTTTAATGCATTATCATTTATACTTGTCATCATTTTCCCTTTGCTCAATTTTATATCATGGTTTTTATAATACTTATTTTTTATTAGGAGTTAATGCTTATATTATAGCATTCCATAGTTCAATCATATCAAGTAGTATTGTACAATTGCTACTGCAATCAATTTCCAAACTTTTTTTGAAAAACAGAAAAATCTATAACACAAAATCAAGGGGTGACCCCCAATGACATGCCCCAGATGAACACAAACTAACTAACTAAGTACAGAGAATGTGGAAAACCAGAGCAGGTCTAACATGCACCAGAGAGGATCGATTGACAAGGTTTTAACCGCTCAAGTCAGGTTTACAATGTGGTCTTCTATAGCCATGTCTACAATGCACTCAGTTTAGTAACCACTTGTCTCCCACCACTCTTAAGGATAGTGGGAGGTCACCGGGATTTATCTCCTATGAGGTTTCCACTTTCATCCATAGCTTTCTGCAAACCTAATCTTCACAATTTTGGCTCTGATACTATTCCCTCCTTCAACTTCAGATTGTGTGATTTACAGTCCTTCAGTTACTGATGTTGGTATGTATTTCCATGTAGATTTAGTTCACATCTCTTTTAAGTGGCAGCTTGTTTGGAGACAAGCATTTAAGACCCCAGATGCTATTTTATCTTGTAGCCAGGCACCATCTAATTTCTTCACCTCCTTATGCTATAGCACCCATCTCTCTGTGTTCCCTTCCTGAGGGTGTGTTTGGAGCAGGGCCATGATGTAAGAACTAATTGTTCTTAAGTTGGAGGTAGGATTGTGTGTGATCCCCAAACCCATTCCTAGATCTGTTTTATTGTTGTTTTGTTTTATCTGTCTGTGGCTCCCTTTCAAAATGGCCTTGTTAATCTTTGGTAGAGGGTCTTATCAATCATCCCCTTGAGGCACAAAGATCTGGTAATATTGTCTTTGAGTAGCCCCTGGTGTTAATTTTTTTAAAGCCCTGTTGAGCGAGGGATATTGGGACAATGTAGGCTAACTCCATATCACAGTACCTGAATCATTCACTAATTATTAAAGAATCAATCCTTTCATGGCTGAATGCTATTTACACAAACAATGGGGGCTAATTGTTAGGGAAAATTTACAATAATAACCACTGAGACTCTAAGTCACAGCTTTTGCCAGAATAATGTATATCTCAAGATAGCATACAAGGCATTGATGTAGCAAGATCACGTTTGTCCACCTATCAATAGTTCAACCGCCTTGGCACATCTGTCTTCCACTTCCTCATAAACCATGTATTTTCTGATTTAAGTCCTCAGGTTACAAGTATGTCTGTGATATAGTCTGTTATAGTCACCTAATCTGGTGTCAATTTAAGGATTAAGAGTGTGGGGGTAGAGTCTAGGCTGTCAATCTGGGGATAGCCAATGAGACTTCTGTGGGCATGGCCTTCTCCTGAGAAGTCTGGGAAATCTGGTACTTCCTCTTTGGAGGTGGGAGACACCTCCCTCTCTCTGCTACTCTTTGGGAGACATTGCAGCTGACAAGACCTCTGAAGGGGGAGGAGCCATGTTAGAGACCCCTGCCAGCACTGCGATGCTTACAACGCTACTGGATCCAAAGACTTTCTACCCACTGGCCTGTGATCATCCTGCAATTGGCATCATTGCATGTGTTTTGTGAGTCTGAAGAGGACTTTATGGATTGCTGTCATACATATGGGCTAATGTTGGACTTATGGACTTGATCTGGACTGGGCTGGGATGTTTTCTCAATGTTCAATTGCTCTTGTATAAAAACCTCTCCCTTATATACATATGCGTGTTTATGAATTTTTCTCACAGGGGTCATCAAACTATAGCCCGTGGGCCACATGTGGCCCACAGAGGACATTTATCTGGCCCGCCGGATGTTTTTGCCCCGTTCATTTTTTACTTCAAAATAAGATATGTGCAGTGTGCATAGGAATTTGTTCATAGTTTTTTTTTAAACTATAGTCCAGTGCTCCAATGGGTCTGAGGGACAGTGAACTGGCCCGCTGTTCAAAAAGTTTGAGGACCCCTGCAAGTCTACCCAGACTAATACAGAGTCCAATACACCCAATGACGTTTCTGCATCATGTCTCACTGATGCAGCCTGTGGAGAATCTCATGCACCCTGAAGATCCAGGATTCAATGTCTCAGCATTCCATTGCATCTGGCCTGGGTCCCATGGATGCACCCAGAAGCCAAGGTCAATGGGGCCTATTGGGTGCATATCACCAGGGCCACTCCCCTCCTAGGTTCCCCCAAAGCATTTTCAGTCATTCAACTGGAGGTCAGTTCTCCTGCTTTTCCAACCAACAGCCATGCATTCGTGTTCCCCAGACATGTCTGCTCCTATCCCCTCTCCTGACTTGTTTCCCTATCAGTATCCCTCATCCTTCTGATAGGGCTGTCTACCTGTCAGGGGGCCTTCATCATAGCTTTGCATGTCACACACTCAGTAGTCAACATCCCCTTCCCATCCCTGCACTTCTTATCTCAACTGACGTGAGGTGCCCCCTTGGCAAAGTAACCTGCAAGGTACATTCCCAGAGCAGATGGTAAATGGTTCTTTGGCAGCAGTAAGGCTCTCTATCAGGTTGTCTGGACCCCATGGCCAGCAGACTGCATGGTCTAGATGCCTGAGCTAGTGCCAGTCCTGTTGACTTTCCCTATAGCAGTGGACTCATAAGTATTCGTCCTTTTGTGATTGATTAACTTTACTTGGCATACTGTCTTCCTGATCCCTCAATATCATACGGTGTTTCATAGTTTCATTGCTGTATTTTATGGATGCATAGTTATTCCATTGTGTGTATACCAGATTTTTAAAAATCCAGTCTTCTACTGATGGGAATGTAGGCTGTTTCCAACTTCTTGATATTGTGAACTGTGGTGAAATAAACATAGGGGAGCACACATCAGTTCATGATCTGTTTCTTATTTCTTTGGGGTATATGCCCAGTAATGGTGTTGCTGGGTTAGATGGTATTTCAATGATCTATTTTATGAATCACCATATCGCTTTACACAGTGGCTGTACATATTTACAAGCCCAGCAACAATGAATAAGAGTTTCAATCTCAACACACTCTCTCTAGCATTTGTTTTCAGGTTTGTTCTTTTTTTAAATTTTGCGACGGTGATGGGTGTTAGATGGTACCTCATGGTTGTTTTCACTTGTATTTCCCACATGGCTAGTGAAGAAGAACATTTCCTCATGAGTTTATTAGCCATTCGAGTGTCATCCTTTGTGAATCACCTGTTCAGCTTCTTTGTCCACCTTCTCAGAGGACTGTTAGATTTTTCTCGTTGTAGGCTTGTAATACATCGTAGATTTTAGTAATAAGTGCGTTGTCCGTTACGCCATAGGTAAATATCTTTTCCCAATCTGTGGGCCCTCTTTTTATTTTTATTTGTTTTAACCTGAAAAGAATCTTTTTTATTTCCCAACAATTTCATTGGTACATAATTTACATATCATAAAATTGATTAGTTCAATCATTCAATCATATCAGGGGTAATTAATTGTACAATAACCACTACATCAATCTTAGATCATTCCCCTGCTCCCACGGTTAAATTGCCTCTAAAATGAGTTGTGCAAACACAATCAGTTCTAGTGCTCCCTCCTCCACCCACAGCCTTCGTTCTTTATTCCCAAGATCCCCTTTCCCTCTTGCTCCCTCCCCCAGTCTGCATTCCCTATATCCCCTTGTATCAGTTATTATCATTATGCATCTACTCCTTTTGTGCTTCGCAGCTGGAAAAACAACAAAAAATAAATAAATTGCATTAAGGTGGTAAGCATTAGACCATATTAGTCTAAAGACAAAAACACAAAAAAGATGTAAGAAGAAGAAACCCCCATCCTCCACCCACAACACTCAAAAAGCCGAGGAAGAAGTTTCTGTCCTGGAACAACTAAGAGATACTTGCACCCAGTACAAATTCAGGTCCTGTGTATAGGGAGGTCAAGTGGCCAAGTCTTGAGTTCAATCCAGCCT
>NW_022111379.1:25730757-25732053 GCF_000313985.2 Echinops telfairi
GAATACCCTCTGGCCATAGTTCTGTGTTGTGAATAGCCTACCGATCAGACAGAGAACATTGTCATGACAGTTATGCCAAATGTAGTTAGATTAAAATGTCATACCTTATCATTTGATTTCCTTTTTGATTCACTTAAAGTTTTTTCAGTTTTTAATATATTCTGATTTCTTTCTGACTGAAGTTATTCTCTGAGGTTTTTAAAGGGATTGTTGTTGGGAAATTTTGTTTGTTCATTTGTTCCCTTCCTGGTATGACTTTCTATATATGAAATTGAAAACTTGTAAATATATAGAGACAGTAACTGCAGTAAACATTACCGAGCGTCATGGCAGTGGATGTTGAGAAACTAAACACTATGAAGGAGAATTGGAGGAAGGTTCAGCAACAGCCTGAAATCTCCACAGGACACACTCTTGTTTGCTAAAATTAAAGGGCTTGAAGAACTTACTCTGTAATTAAGAATATCACTTTCAGTGTGTGGATTACAACTCAGTGTGAAGCAAACAAAAGTGACACATTGTATAAATAGAAAGTATCAAGATAAATGGAGAGGAGATTGACATTGTTAAGGATTTCATTTTGGTTTGTTCCATAATCAACACTCATGGAAGTAGCAGTCAAGAAATCAAATGATATGACAATACAAACAATATATCTCCACAGGTATAGAGAGGGAGGGTAGACCTCATTCCGTTGTGCCAATCCTCCAGGGCAATGTTCCTGCTAGAAGCAGCTCATTCCCAGAGATGGCTGCAGGGCCCGCCTCAGCTCAAGACATGACTTCCTCTCCCTAGAGGAGAGCATGCGGAAGACAGCCCTGAAGATACAGCTCTAGGAGAGCAGCAGGTCTGACATGGGGGCAAATTCAGAGGGGGGTGCAACAGACCCGTGATGGGACAAAGCCATGAGATCCCCGAAGAATCCCAATCCTATACTTCGGACTCAGGGGGCAACACTTGGCACCCCATCTGAACTGGTTGGGGAGTAATCACAATGGGGCCACATTGAAAGTCTAAAGGTGTAACTGGGGTGGGGTGGGAGGCACAAGACCTTTCCATCCTTGACTGCAGGATTAGCAACAGGGACTTTTAGGATGCTTGGCTTTTGGATACTGAGTTAGTTAATTGTGTCAACCTGGCCGATAATCACATGTGGGGCTAATTGAAAGGCAGAGGGATAAATGGGTGGTGAGCCTAGCCTTTCTAGTTCTCGGGTCTCTTGTTTTGTGATGGTTGCACCGGGTGCAGCTGCCTTAGCAGTTCCCTGCTTTAGCTTGCAAGATTGACTTCCTACAA
>NW_022111379.1:25734257-25762004 GCF_000313985.2 Echinops telfairi
GTCAAAATGACAATGGTCTCTGAGGATAGTAAGGCTCCTCGGGACTCTTGCCTTTGGCTAGAGCAGATCTACCAGTGGTTAAGTCTGACTAGCTACCCTGCTGAAGGGTTTCAGACTCCCACTGTCCAAACTGGGTGTTCATCATTGCAGTTCTACTGCTTTTCTCTTCACCATATTTGAATTTTGTAATTGTCATTTTTGGATCGCATAAGCTGGTGCGCTTCTCCCCGTGTGGACTTAGTTGACTCCTCGCTTACATGGATGCTCACTTGAATGCAACCTTTAAGACCCCAGACACTATTCTGATTGATAGTGCACCATCTTCTGTCTTCACCACACCTTGCTGTAGCACTCTTATCTTCGGTGATCATTTCATGAAAGTGAGTGTCAAGCAGGGCTATGATGTAAGAAAGAATTGTTCTTAAATTGGAGCTAGAATTTTGTGCATGCCCAGAACTCATTCTTGGTTCTATGCATTTTTTAAAAATTAATTTGCTGTGACTTGGGAGTTAATACATAATTCATACCATCCCATAGCCCAATCATGTCAAATATAATTGTACAATTGCTTCCCTAAGCAGTCTCCAAACCTACTTTTCCTAGCTGGGCTTCTTGACATCATCTCCTTCTTTTCTCCCTCACCCCTCTATATTGTCCCTATTACCGAACCCTTGTTATATTTTCTTTCCCTATAAGCTCAACATTCCTGGGTTTCATTTACCAAAAAACCTGCTAAACAAATAACACAGCTCCAAGAGGGTGATCCCCAATTATGGCATGGCTCCGAGATACACCCTAATATGCACAAGCATAAACAAAATATAAAAGAATGGTCATCACTGGATTGCCAGAATAATATGTATCTTCATAGAGCATATAGGGCGCTGATGCATCAAGACCATATTTGTCCACCAACCAGCAGCACACTGCTCTCAGTACAGGTGTCTCTGCTTCCTCAGACACCATGAGTTTCCTGGTGAAAGTCCTCAGGCGACAAGTGTGTCTGAAGTAGAGTCCAGTTCACCCCAGGGGGTTCCCTTACGCGGTCTCACTAATGCTGCCTCTGGAGCATGCCATGTGCCCAAAAGATCCAGGATTTATTATTTTAATGAAATCCTTTGATAAACATAACTGTTTTATTGTAATAGGTTCCACTCATCTATTGTGTCTTCCACACAGTGTGCTTCCTTTCTTATCTCTGGTAGTCATATATTTCCTGCCCTAGCGCAATTAGATTTGTCCTAATTTTCTGCTTGATGATCCGGATAGCTTTGGGTTTTATATTTAGGTCATTGATCCACTTTGAGTGTGCTTTTTGTTCATGGAGTGATCTTGTTTCATTCTTCTGCAGATGGATATCCAGTTTTTCCAGCACCACTTATTAAAGAAGGCATCTGCTTCCTATTTAATCCTTATTGGACCTTTGTGAAAAATCAGTATATTCCCACTTAATATTTTTATAATTATATTGTATTTTGTATTTAAACATACAGGATTCATAAAAATAACAAAACCAAAATGTACACATGCATCCACTACCTTATAGTATCTTTTCTTGTAAATTTGCTTAGGGTTCTTTTGGTCTCCCTTAAAAAGAGAGGGTGGTGTTTTAATACAATTTCCACAGGGAGCTTCATACTCCTTTGGGACATTCCTATTCCACCATCAGATAACATGTTCTTAAACGTGATCTCGTTCGTGGTACAGGAATGTTATCATGCTATCAGTATGACACCCTTTCTTACTCAACATTTTGTTTTGAATTGCCTCATGATGATATGCATCACCCAAGTCTCTAGTAAGTGAAAAATGATCATTTGTTTATTTACTTTCCTCTAATGGCGAGTTGGGCTTTTCTCATTTTATCACTATTACAAACCATGCAACAATGAACATTCTTATGCATGTTGGTACATATGTTCAGAAATGTCTCTAGTGCACACACTAGGGTACACGTTTATACTTAGGTTTACTCAGTACTGCCAAATTGCGGTCCAAAGGCTTTTACTTGTTCCCATTGACAATTGTAAAGATTCTCATTTCCTTCACATCTTCACTTCTTCCATGAAATTTCCATATATATGAAGGGGTACCCTCCCAAAACAACAGAAAAAAAATATCTGCTGGGCGGAGCTTTAATAGTAAGCATTTTTTCCCACTCAGCGAGCATCAAGCAACTTGCTCTGAGTTAGTACATTGCCTGGGAAGCTTCTCTCTGGACACAGTGAATTTTTTTTATAAAAGCAGTTTCACTCAAATCTCTCTTTTTTGTGATGGCTGATTTAAGAGAACAACATTCTGCTGTGAAATTTTGTTTCTTGCTTGGAGATAATGCTGCAGAAACTGTTGTTGAACACAGCTTACAAGGACAGTGCTATGGGGAAAAAAACACAAGTGTATGAGTGGTTTTCTCATTTCAAAAAAGGTGGAATCTCTTCAGGACATCCCTTATCCTCTTGAAAAGATGAAAATGTCAACAGAATTCATGTACTTGTGCCCGAAGCCAGTTGACAGACCATTGAAGAGATAGGGAAGCTATCTGGACTAGCTTGGAGCTTTGGTTCAGTAAATTTTAATGGAAGATTTGGGAATGAGAAGGGTTGCTGTGAAATTTGTGCCTCAGTCTGACAGACCAGGAAAAAGAACATCTACTGGTCACATATGGGACTCTGAAAGAACGTCTCCAAAGAGACCCAGACTTTTTTTACAAAGTCATTGCTGGTGAGTAGATATATTGCTATTCTTATGACCCTCAAAGCAGACATCAATCAAACCAGTGGAAGACACCATCATCACCTTGTCCACCCCCCCAAAAAAAATCATCAAGTGAAATAAAAAATCAAGACGATGCTTTTTAAAATTAATTAATTAATGTATTTATTATGTGAGGGGGATAGTGCATTTGGAGTTTGTTTCTCCAGATCAGACAGTTAATCAAGCTTTCTATTTAGAGGTTCTGAAAAAGATTGCAAAATAGTGTGTGACAAAAAAGGCCCAATTTGTGGCAGACAGGAGACTAGTTTTGCCACCAAGACATTGCATGCAGCCATCTCAGTGCACCAGTTTTGGGCAAAAATCAGCATTCCTCTCTTGCCCGAAGCAACTTACTCATCTGACCTCACTCTGTGGGACTTCTTTTTGTATCTGCTAATAAAGAGGAGCATGAAAGGACAGCGATTTGATGACATAGAAGAGGTGAAGCAAAAAACAAGGGAGGTGCTATCAGCCGTCCAGATGTTTGAAAAATATTTCCATCCAAACAGATGAGTTTGAAAAAAGTTTCCAAGAATGAAATCGCAGATTTGACCAATTATTAAGTGTACTGGCAAGTACTTTGTAGATGCTAAGGTTGTTTCATAAAAATAAATAAATAAATAAATAGATTTAATGCCTAGCTTTGAAAACAAAATCAGTTTGGGGGGCTACCCCCTTGTATATATGTGTGCCCTTTAAGTATTTGTCATACCTCTAATTACTGCATTCACATTAGTGCAAAATTACATTGTATTGTTTTACTTTGAGTTTTCTGGTTACTGTTTAAATTGTTGACTTTTAAAGGTCATTCAAATTTCCTCTTCAGAAAATTACTTGTTCATATCTCTTGTGAATTTTTCTATTTAGTGTTTTTACATTTTATGTTCTCTGAGTACTAATTCTTTAGCATTAATATGTATTCTAAGTATCACCTAAGTGAATATAACAATAAAGAAAGAAAACTATATTAGTCTAAAGGAAAGTTGAAAAGAGAAAGTAAGTGCAGCAAGCACATGAATAGTAAGCAGATAATATAAAATCAGATCTCAGAAATAACTGCAAATTTATCTGTAGACATAAGGCGTCATATTAATGGAGTAATAAAGCTGATATTTATATCTCTAATGATCTGACATCTGGATATAATTTTCAAGTATTTTTCATATGTGGTGAAGAAGAAACAGTTAGCATATCTGAGATTATTTCTATCTCAGTGAAACAGAACAGGAAGTCCAGAAATATATAGCCACATATATGAAAATCTGATATATGACAAATTCATTAAAATTCAATGTGCATTTATTAATTGGAGATGATACAACTGGTTATTAATATAAGAAAATTAAGATTCTACTAGATCTTTATCTTATGGCACACAAAAATCAATAACAAGTATACTTGTGAAACAATTTTAAAAAGTTATATAGGATATTTTAAATTATTATAATATATTTATATCTTATATTATATTGTCAAGATATATAATTTAATGTTTGTAATGGTTCCATAAAGTGTTAATAAATGCCCTGACCTGTGATTCTTTACCTAAAAGCAAAGTTTCCCATTTATATACTCTTACTAAAAATGATGTTCTAATTATCCTTGGGCTTCATGGCTTCCAAAACTCAAAACTGAACTCACTGCCATTGAGTGGATTCTGACTCACAGCGACCCTAGAAGACATAGTAGAACTGCCCACTATGGGTTTCCAAGCTAACTCTTTACCAGAGTGAGAAACCTAATCTTTCTCCCTCAGCATGGCTGGTGGTTTCAAACCGATGACTTTGAGGATAGTGGGCCACCTAGCTACCCATGAAGTCACCAGGAGTTCTTGGACTTCATGGCATATTTTGTTATTGTGATAAATATTTTTTTAAATAATTTAAACTCAAAAATATAACTTGGTCTGGTTGGTTTGGCTTTTGTTTCTATTGAGTCACCCTGTTTTTGTTTTCAAAATTCTGGTTCTTTTTTGGTTTGTTTGAGCCCCATGTAGGTAGTATGAACTTGGGGTCACACTAACAGATGAGGCTACCTTAGAAGCCTGGGTGTCTCCAGGCCTCTGTGAGGCTTGAACAAGAACAAGCATCTTTAATGTCATCTGAGCTTTTGGGTAATGTTGGGTTTTCATAGAGAAACTGTCTTTTTCAGGGTTTCATTTCCAACTTTCAAAATAGTTAAGGCCCCAGCCTGGTCTTCTCTTTTGTTCTAGTATATAATAAGTGTGTGATGTCTCCTTGGGCAGCTTCAAAGTCAACTCACACATTAAGGGACCTCTTTCTGCTTGGGTTCTATAATATTATCTTGGTCTTCCATGTTGACAGAATCCAAAGTAAGCAATGTCTTTAAGCATTGCATGATTCTAAAAAGCACTACTATTTTTTTCCACAGTAAATGGCCAGTATTTTCACTGGGATCATGGTAGAATTGTCAAGTGATTCAATGTGATGTTGTATGTGAAACAATCAGCTCATATTCTGGTCCAGAATAGGAGATCTGAGCATATTGGCATGAGAAAGAGAAAGAAATTCCTCTTTTCAATTCACTAAGTGTACAAATGGCAATACATCATTTGGGAGAAAAGAGGAGTTTAGACCCTAACACATTTCCAGTTTTGAAACAACGTTGTTCCTTGGTCCCACAAGTTTGTTTGTTTTTTATCATGGAGTATCACTAGATAGATTGAAGGTGATTATCTGTGGGTGAAAAAATTCCCAGGAAACTAATTCAAACAGGCCACTGGCTACTGTCTCCCCTGCCTGAGAGCATCAGGCCAATGAACTGCATGTGAACCAGTAGGTCCCCCCAAATTTCAGCATGTTCTCTGGTCATGCTGACCAACTACTAGGTTCCAAGCCTGCATATAGCCATGGCTGAAAAGAAACCAGATGTGTACCTCCGAGCCTGGGCAGCCAGAGCCTGTCTCCAAGTGGTGGGCATGGACACTGCCATAGGAGGGGGGTACAATCCCCCCCACACACATACAGAAAGGAACCATACTGGACTCAGTGGAGTTCTCAAGTACGTATTTTTCCTGCTAGTTGAGCATCAAGCCACTCTCTCTGAGTTAGTGCACCCAGTGCCATCACCTGGAAATGTTCTCTCTGGTCACAGTAAATTTTTTCATAAAAGGAGTTTCACTGAAACCTCGTGTGTGTGTGTGTGTGTGTGTGTGTGTGTGTGTGTGTGTGTGTGTGATAGCTGATTTAAGAAAACCATGTGAGGCTGTGAAATTTTGTTTCCTGGCCAGGTAAAGTGCCACAGAAGCTGTTGTGATGCTGAACACAGCTTACAAGGAGCGCGCTATGGGGGAAAACTCAATGAATGGTTTTCTCATTTCCAAAAAGGTGAAATGTGAATTGATGATAAACCTCATTCTGGAAGTCTGTTAACTTGCTGAACAGACAAAAACGTTGCTGTATAGTGCATTTGGAGCTCATTATACCAGGTCAGACTGTTAATCAAACATTCTATTTGGAGGTTCTGAAAACAAGGTATAACAGGTGTAACAGTGTGTGACAAAAAAGACCTGATGTGGCAGACATGAGACTGGTTTTGCCACCAAGACAATGCACCTCTCCATGCAATAGAGGAGGTGAAGAAAAAAATGAGGGAGGTGCAGTCAGTCATTTGAACAGATGAGTTTGAAAAATGTTTCCAAGAGTGGAATTGCAGATTTGACAAATATATTAAGTGTAATGGAGAGTACTTTGAAGTTGATAAGGATGTTTTGTAATAAAATGATTTTTTTTTAAGGCTTTAAAAATTAAATACATAACTTTGGAAGAAAATCCATTTTTGGCAGGGAAGTAAACCCTCATATTTTGCAGGAATACTGAAAATAAAGTGAAATCTGGATTTGACATCATCTCAGAGGTATAATATGGAAAAATATGATTTATCTCTAAAATATGAGAACAGATTAATTCTTTGTACATGTCTACATCTCAGCCTAAATTTTAACAATCTTATTTGAAAATAATTATTTTTAGAAAGAGTAAGCAAAAAGCCTCTGAATTTAGCTAATGTACTGAAGCTGTATTTCATTTTAACTTTATAATTTAATAACTCCTTGATTCTTAACATATCAATTCTGTGCAAACATTGCTTAAGTTTCTTGCAGTGGAAAGTGACCAAAAAAAAAACATTTCAAATGAGTGTAAATGAACTTTTAAGCAGAAGTAACTAAAAACCAGAGGTCTTTTACAGAGTTTCCAACACTCACTGGGATTGGATCTCTTTCAAATTTTTACTTGTTCTCCATGTTTTCATTATTCTGGGGTTGCTCACATTGACAAAATTAGAGCTCATCTACTCACCCTGAACTGATCACCTTGGTTATGAGAATATAATGCTATGATTCTCCAGATCTGAGTCATATACCCTCTACTCAAATAAGAAGAATCATCCCTGGGGATTAAAGGAACACACAGGTGGAAGAATAGTGAATCATAGATGTGGCATGACAGAATCCTAGTCACTAACTGCAAGATACTTCCATGCAAAGTTCAATAACATTAAATATTAATGGAAGTTAGCATGATTGGCTTTACAGATAAATTCAGGAGTAGCTGACTTTATTTTTAGTTGAATTTAATTAGTATTAAATGTTATTTTAAAGAAACACATATATTAAGAGAAAGGTTTCTAAGCACCCCTCATTCAATTTTATAAAATGAAAAGGACAAACAAAATCATTCTCTGAGCTTTACAAACAACAAGTCATCTGTGTTATTTTTGCAAAGATGGAAAAAGAGGCTTTCACCCAGAATTTCAGTCTTGGAATACAAAAAAACATGACTCAACCACCCATATTAAGTTTAATAGTCCCTTTCTGGGGTTTGTTGTCTTTTTTTTTTTTCATTAAAAATGTATGTGTGGTTCCTAAGAGAGCTACTGTAATTAGAGATAAAAAATCTTTCATTTTCAATGATTCATACTCCTCCCATCTATGTAGGATTTTATAGGAAATTGCTTTGACATATCATGAGCTGTAAATTACTTTAATGGCTTCTCCACTACATTTAACTCCTACCTATGAGAGTGATTTAATTTGTGCAACACCTGAACACATAAACATCAATACCATTCAGAGATCTGGAAGGATGTCATTTGCTATAGTACTTAAAAGCAAATTAAATTTGTCTCTAAAAAATATTAGTCAATTTAACATTCATCTCTGTGTTATCTAATAGTTCCAGTTAGATTCATACCTTTTACAACTTTGCAGCAGTTTTCCTGTTGTTTTGTTATTAGGTGCTCCGGAAACAGTTCAAGCTCCCCTTATTATATCGCCTTATTGACAATGAAATGAATCATTTCCCACCTCTATGCCATTCTATGTTTGAGCCCACTTTTTGAGACGCTGTGTCAATCCTTCTTATGGAAGGTTCTTCATTTTTGCTGACCCTCTACTTTACCAGGCACAGTGTCCTTCTGGTCCCTCCTGAAGCATGCCCAAAGGAAAGGTGAGACAAAATATTGTCATCCTCCTTTCTAGTGAGCATTTTGATTACAAATTTGTTCATTCTTGTGGAGGTCCGTGGCATATTCAATATTCTTTGCCAAACCATAATTCAAAGGCCTTAATTCTTCAGTGTTCCTTATTCATGGTCTGGTTTTCATATGTATGGAAGCTGATGGAAAACACCACAGCTTAGCTCACGTACCTATTAGGGTCCTTCAGTTGACATCTTTGCTTTTTCAAATTTTAAACATGTTCTTCAAAAAAGGCTTTTCCAATGAAAATATATTTCAATTTCTTGATTTTTTTCACTCCCATGATTTTGACTACAAGTAAAATGAAGTCCTTGACAATTTCAACCATGTCATCATTTATCATGACATTTATTGGTCCAGTTGTGAGCACGTTTATGCTAACATGGAAGCCATACCGAAGGCTGTATTCTCTTATTTACATCAGTACGTGCTTCCAGTCCTCGTCAAGTTCATCAAGCAAGGTACATCATTTACATATTTCAGGTGGTTAATAAGCCTTTCGCCAAAACTACTACATTATTTTTCATGGACTCCAGCTTCTCCTATTATTTGTTCAGCATATGGGTTGAATAAATATGTTGGAAGGACATAATCATTTCCTAATTTTAAACCATCAAGTATCACTTGTATCATTCAAATAAGTACTTCTTAATCTACATACAGGTTCTTAATTGACCCAATGAAAAACTCAAAAAGCAAAGTCATTGCCCACCAGTGACCTCAAAGAACCTAGTAGAACTTGCACCCTTTAGTTTCCAAAAGTTTAAATCTTCAAGGCAGCAAACAGCCTCATCTTTCTCTAGAGGAGTTACTGGTCAGTTCAAACCACTGACTTTGTGCTCAATGCATAGCCCACTCTGCTACGGGGATCCTGCAGAGGTTTGTGAAGGAGTGAAGTCTAGCCTTTCAATCAGGTAGCAGTTTGATGACCTCATCTGGAGGCACACAGGAGATAAATATCTCACTGGAGGCTAAATACACCCTTTCTCTGCTTCATCTTCCTGCTGACAAGAGAGATGGAGCTACGCTAGATCCCTGGAGCTGGAGGAGCCACATGGAGACCCACACCAGCACTGAGATGCTTCCACTGCCACTGGATCCACAAGACTTTCCACCCACTGGCCTGTGATCTTCCAGCATTCAGCATCATTGCTTGTGTTGTGTGAGTATGAAGAGGAATTTATAGATAAGTATAGGACATATGGGCTAGTGTTGGACTTATGGACTTGATCTGGACTGGGCTAGGCTGTTTTCTTAATATACAATTACTCTTTCTACAAATCTCTTTTTTTTATGCACATGTGAGTGTCTCTGAATTTGTTTCTCTAGTCACCCAGGCTAACACAGCCCCTTTTGAGCACAAGTAAGTATCTTTGAATTCCTACTCTTCAGCAATGTTGTGCATAATGTGTTATTCTCCACACTGTCACAGTAGAGGCACACACTTGGTAAAATAGATGGGCAGCACAAAAGAGGAATGCTCTCAAGATTGGTTGACAATTGGCTGCAACAATGGGCTAAAGCATAGGAACCATCGTAAAGATGGCGTAGTACTGGGCAGTGTTTCATTCTGTTGTGCATTGTATCGCTATGGGTCCAAACTGATTATATGGCATACATAACAACAACAGTGCAATGAAATACATTTGAAATTTAATAAATTCAAGAACATATATTTCTGGTATTATCTACTTTCGCCCAAGATCTTTTTAATATCACCAATTATATCCTAAGTTCTATGTCCTTTTGTGAATCTGGCTTGAATTTCTGGCAAATCCCTACTCTTAGTAAGCATATTTGAATTATCTAAAGCAAATTGTATCCTTAAATTCTATTTGTGTGTAATATTAATGATACAGTTTTATAACTTCCAGATTCTGTTGGATAAACTTTCTTTGGAATGGGAATAAATATGGATCTCTTCTGTGGTTCCCTTGATCTCAAAGGTGTGGACAAAGGCCTCCTAAGTTTCAACAAATTAAATCTTCACCATCTAACTTCTGGAGTGCAGAACTGCTGTACACTAACAAAATTAGTTAATAAATATCAAAAACATTAATGAATTTTTGTTTGTTTTTGTTTCTGTGGGGTTTTTTAATACATTGTAAATTGACTCAAAATGTAGCAAGGGAATTTACTTGTCATATCTGATAGATCACTTTTATCAATTTATAACTTTCTAGATCAAAAACCTTGAAATATTGAAACTAAATCCCAAAGAAAGTTACCCACAAGTCTGTACATTTTAATGAAAGCAGAAACATATATTTATGGACTGAGAAATAGAGCTGCTTTTATTGTGAATCATGTTGCTGGACAATCACTATCATATTGTCATACTGCTACTCCTGTACCCTGCTCTTCTCATTATTTCACAAAATAACTGGGGGGGGGGTAGGTTTTTTATACATATGATAAGAGTATACATATGTGCACACACACTCATGTATTTTCCACAATCTTGATGTTTTAGGATGCTTGATAGTCAAAGATAGGCTTCATCCAATCAAACTTGATTTAGTTGTTCGGTGCCATCAAATCAGTTCCAACCCAGAGTGACCCTACGCAAAACTGAACAAAACATTGCCCTGTCATGTGCTATTCTCAAAATTATTCCTAGCCTGAGCCTATCATTATGGCCACAGTGAAATCTTGAAGGCTTTCCTCTTTTTGGCCACCCCATCCTTTACCAAGCATGATATCCTTCTGCAGGGACTGGTCTCCATGATACCATGTCCAAAATATGTAAGACGAAGTCTAGCCATCTTTGCTTCGAAGAAGCATTTTGGCTGTACTTCTTCCAAGACAGGCTTGCCCTGTCAGCAGTACATGGTACTTTCAGTATTCTTCTCTGACACCAGAATTCAATTGCATCTGTGCTGCTTCGGTCTTCCTGATTCACTGTTCAACTTTGACATACATGTGAAGTAATGTAAAATACCATGGCTTGGGTCAGATGAACCTTAGTCCACAAAGTAACATCCTTGTTTCTCAATACTCTACAGAAGGCTTGTGCAGCAAGTTTATACAAAGAAACTTGACTGCTGCTTCCATGAGCATTGATTGAGGATCCAAGCAAATCAAAGCCCTTGACAACTTTGACCTTTAACTTTCCATTGATCATGATGTTGGTCCAGTTGTGAGGATTTTGGTATTTTTTAACATTGATTTGTACTCCACACTGAAGGCTACAGTCCTTGATCTTGAATCCAAGTGCTTCTAGTTCTCCTCACTCTGTTTCCTTTGGGTGATCCTGCTGACATTTGAAGTACCAGTGACATAGCTTCTGGTATCACAGCAACATAAACCACTACATGATGACAAGGGGACAGTCAAGTGATAGTTCAATCAAAATAGTAACTAAAAAAAAATAGAATGTAATAACAAATAACATGTGGAAAAATATTAGGGATAAAATAATGACTGTTTCATGGAGAGTGATTTTGGAAATGCTATGATGCGAACCTAGATTAAGAAAGAAAAACCTTCACTTTGATATAAGAACAAGAATAAATTGGTATGTATTTCTTTTCTAGACTATTAATTAAATTGTATAAATTTAATTAAATTGTATGAATTTAATAAACCCATATTTGAGATTAGCTGACTGGAAGAGATGCAAAAGTAGTCAAATGGGAATTATTCATTAGGTTTAATACTTTGGGATGTCAAGAAGATGAAGCTTTTAAAAATCAAAGTTACCTCCTCTAACATAAATAACAATCTGCATGATGCCAACAGTCAGCACTCATTTACTACGGGAAAGTTGGTGCTTTGAACACACCCAGAGGTGCCTTAGAAGATAGGTCTGATGATCTGCTTCTGAAAGGGCAGAGCCTTGAAGAGTTTGGAGAAGTTCTCTTCTGCAAATATGATGTAACAAAGGAGTCAGACTAGATGTCAGAGAAACTACTAATGACAAAAGAAAGCCTCCTTCCACTGCCTTAGCCCATCCCCCAGACATCTATCCATTTATAGGCTGTCTGGTTTCCTCTTAAGCTCTTTCTCAGGGAATACCACTGAACTTAACTATTATTCTATGCTATTATTTCAGAATAGTTCTGGTCATTTTTATTGTGTTCTCACTGTTCCCACAAACTTCATTTAAGCTGTGATTTTAATAACTGTGATAGAATGAAATGTCTTACTATGGCTCTTTTATTCACATCTCTGTACCTTCTACCAAATTATTGACAAGATCTATGTGGCCATGAGTAATACAGGTGATGGGTCAACTGTAATTATCACCCCATCACCTATAAGGATGTGTCATCTTTGAATGAGGAATGGAGAGAATAATCCCAGACCATCAGAACAAGAGCATCTCCATCTGAAGTGAAGATCAACACCAGTGGAAGCAGAGATGGCAGCTCAGAATCTATGGAACAGAGAAAAGGAACCATTCTAAGATCAGATACCAAGTCAAAGAAACCGTGAGATGGAACGGAGGATCATTGAGATCATGGAACCAGGAGGCAGAGGGACAGGAAGGTTTCCTATGATCTCATGCTTCAGAGGTTGAGGGCCTGAGAGAGACTTGGCTGCTGGCTGAGGAGAGGCACTGCTATAGACCAATGACTGTCTCTTTACTGTTTATTCCTTCTGAGTTGTGGTAGCAATACATATGAATAAAGCATTTATCAGCACTCTGCAGAGTCCTTACAGACTCAGCAACTTCCTATGAGGTTGTTGTTTTGTAGTTTCTGACATAATAACCCGGTGAACAGGCTTATTTAATTTAAAGATAAAAGTTCTGACACCTGTGTATTTATACCCAGAAGACCTCAGTTTACATCCTTGCCCTATTAGGTTGCTTCCATCGACAACACTGACCCTCAGCATGCTGAATAACTAACTGCAGGCTTTTAAAGAGGGTTCATTTTTTATTTATATTGACTATTTATCAGAAACTAGTAAATGTCTTAGCACATTGTTTGTTATTGTTGTTAGCAACCTCAAGCTGCTCCTGCAGACTCTGCCCCGTCTTACACCATCCTCACAATTGCTATCTTTGAACCCATTGTTGTAGCCACTATACAAATCCTTCTTGTCCAGGGTTTTCCTCTTTTGCACGGCCCTCCACTTTACCAAGCATGATGTCCTTTTCCAAGGACTGACTGGTGGTTATGCATTGGGCTGTTAACCTTGAGTTCAGCACTTTGAAACCGCCAGCTTCTCCTTGGGAGAAAGATGAAGCTTTCTAATCACATAAAGAGATAGAGTCTTGGAAGCCAACAGAGGCAAATCTGCCCGGCCCTGGATAGTGGTCATGAGTCCGACTTGACTGCATGGCAATGCGTGTGGTTCTAGAGCTTGATCTATCCTGGCAGACATTCAACTATCTGCTGAGTAACGAAAAACAAACAAAGGAATATTTGCTAATAAATTTATTGAATAAATATGTTTCTGTAAAAACAAGGTTACATAACTTATTTTTTTAAATATATTTTTATTGGGGTCATGTACAACTCATCACAATCCATATATACATCCATTGTGTCAAACACATTTGTACATTTGTTGTCATCATTCTCAAAACATTTTCTTACTACTTGTAGATCTATGTACATATGTTTATAGGTTTAGTATTCAAGAAGCAGATGGACATTGGGCCTCTACTCAAGTACTCCCTCAACACAAGAACACTTTGTTCTAATAATCCAGCATTCTGAGATGCTCACCTTCCCGACACAATCGCTAATGACAAATGGGTGCATAAGCAAATGTGGTGAAGAAAGCTGATGGTGCCCAGCTATCAAAAGATATAGCATCTGGGGTCTTAAAAACTTGAAGATAAACAAGCTGCCATCTAGCTAAGAAGCAACAAAGTCCACATGGAAGAAGCACACCAGCCTGTGTGGTCATGAGGTGTCCACGGGATCAGTATCAGGCATCAAAGACCCAGAACAAAAAAATCATGTCTATGTGACTTGGGGGTGATGGAGATGCAGAGTAGAGGCCCAAAGCCAATCTTTAGGCAATTGAACATACCCTTACAAAAGGGTTGCAGGGAGAAGACAGAGCAGTCAGGGTGCAGTATAGGACTGATAAAACATACAGCTTCCCTCTGGTTCTTTAATACTTCCTCACCTCCACTATCATGACCCTAATTCTACCTTACAAATCTGGCTAGAGCAGAGCATGTACGTGGGTAGAGATAAGAGCTGGAAACACAGGGAAAACAGGACCGATAAACTCCTTGGGACCAATATTGAGAGTAGTCATACCCAGAGGGAAAGGGGAAGGTGGTGGGAGAAAGGTGGAACTGATCACAATGACCTACCTACCTATAACCCCTCCCAGGGTAAGGGGGTAAAGGGAGACATCCGGCAGTGCAAGACATGGAATAATAACAATAATTTATAAATTATCAAGGGTTCATGAGGGCGGGAAGGAGGGGGAAAAATGAGGAACTGATACCAAGACCTCAAGTATAACTTCTTTTAAAACACTAGGTAATTCATATATACATATATATATATACAGCTTATGAATTTTTGCAATTCACAATCAAGTGAAAATTCAATAGCCTCCCCCAAATTTTGTCAGTTTTCTTAGTCCTCCATATTTTATAGGTAAGGTACTCTTTTAAATGCCTTTCTATTCAACTTTTACTCAAGGATTTGCCTTTTAATGGGAAATATACATTTCATCATAAAGATGAAACACAATGAAACCACCTTATTCTGCCCTCTAGAAGGTTCCTTTTAATCAATACCTAGCCACCAGAAAAGATAGAGGCCAAAGAAAGATATATTTCAGGCATGAGAAACCAAAGCTATACTAGACTGAAAATGATAACATGCAGCCTCCATTTCCATTGTATTGAAAGTCATCATTTGAAAATGCTCAGTTATCACTAAACTCCTGCTCCAGAGTCTACGAGAGCAGAACAAATAGATAACTTGCATATCTGAAAGAAAATCAGTCAGCTCCAACTTCATGTGAAAATTTAAACCACGAGGCACTCCACAGAACCTTGATGTTTTGACACTGAGAATTTTTATTCAAATAGCATCTTATGTGCATAATAGAAAACTATCTAGAATTTTTCACTTTCATAAGTGCATTTTTAAAGCCCAAGTACCTAAGATACCGATAGTATTGGTAGTTTAGTTGTAATACCCGTCTTTAATTACTGCCAGTTATATCCTGTAACCTTTGTGGCAGTAATTCTCGGTAGTTTGGCAGCTCTACTTTTGAGCATCTGATAAAAGCAATGAAGCATCTTTCTCAAAATACGTACATACATCTATACAGAGAGAGAGAGAGAGATCTATAGATGTATATAAACATACTCAAATAACCCGATTCACTGCCATCAAGTAATGCTGACCTATAGCCAACCCCCTGTGGGTGCCCAAGACTAACAGTATATGGGAGTGGAAAGCCAAGTCTTTCTCCTATGAAACTGCTGGTGGTTTCGAACTGCTGGACATGTGAATCACAGCCTGTTTTTGAACCAGTACACTGTGATAGTTCCTATATATATACTTATACAGAGATAAATACTCAAGAGTTGCATGTCATTACAGAGACTTTGAAATCTACTCATGCCTCATCCAACTAGTTGCCGTTGAGTCACTTCCAATCCATAGTGACCTCCTTTTGTGTCAATTAGAAGAAGGCTCCATAGGGCGTTTTAATGACTGCTTTTTCAGAAGTAGATAACTAGGTCGTTCTTCCAAGGCACCTCTGGGTGGACTCAAACTTTGAGTTAGCAGACTCGTCCCATTAACTGGCATTTCTTGTTTGTCTGTTTTGTTTTGTTTTTAGAGAGCTCTCAAAATGATCCTCCTTCCTCAGTTCTTTTCTATGGAGCAATTCCTCTGAAAGACGGGGACATAGTAGAGGCTTGAGGAAGACACAAAGAGGCCGCAACACTAAGAGAGAGACCATTTAGCCAAAGAGAAAAAGGAAATGAATTGGAGTATTCACTTCTATCACTTATGAACGCTTTTCTGCAAAGTTCAGTCTTTCACTCAGGGATTGACTTCATCGGGAAGAAAGGGGTCCCTCAGGCCACTGCATGGAGCATCTTGCTGATGTGAGCTAGCACATGAAGGCCAAACGAAGACCAAGTCCATACCAACAATCAATTATGGACATGCCTGGAAAATCCACCGAGCATAAATACCAGTAAATCTTGTGCAGCAGCAGGCCTGGAGACTCTATATGTCCCAACCATGACTATAATGACAATCACAAACTTGGAACATTTTGAAGTCAATCATTACATAAGGCATGGTCCCAAATCATGTTTATTCATAATGGGATAAACATTATCTGATACTTATACAGTCAACGTTCTTGAAGAAATATACTTTACATCATTATATGTATTTTGAAATAATGATATTTCTTTTAAAACTTTGTTAGAATATTTGATTTTGGCACAACAAAAATTGGCGGTAGCTCATTCAGACTTGTATAATGAACAAAATTAAAATGATCTCACTGGGAATTATGTACTTGTGTTCCTTAGGAGTACTTCCTTCTTTTAAGATAATTAATGGATGCTTCCTAGGCTCATAGAAGAACTGTCAGAGCAATCCCTTCGTTGGGGAAAGATAAGAAAGTCCACAGGGGAAGCCTGCAGTTATCTAATCAGGGTTTCCAGTTGCTCATTTGCCTTGCCTCATGCAGAAATTAATGTTGGAAAAATCTGAGAGGTGCAGCACAGCTGGAATTTAACATTGCAATTGCTCCGCATCTGAGATCAACCCTCCTGAAGGGTCCTGGGAGTGCCCATGTGCGCAACAAGGAAAGGAGCAAAGTCTTTGCAAAGCTCTGTGCCCTTGAGCGCTGGGGATAGTCAACTAGGAAAACTGTGTCTAAGGGGGAAGGGTGTGGAGTTTGCTGAATAGGAATCTATTTTTAGATATATTCATTTGCCTCACTTTAGATTCATTACAATTTGAACTCATATACGAGAACATTGTTTCCCAGGAGGCACTGATTAATGTGTTCAGGAGACGTTAACTCTACTTTTAGCCATACTCAGGATGAAAACTAGCCCCTGCTTACAAATTGCACCCTCCCAATGAATGTGTGCTTCTCTAGACATAGTTCACAAAGGTACTGCAAAGACAGATGGGAGCAAATGCGGGCAAGTTCAAATGAAAGTGATTTTTTCCGGTGTTTATTTCATTTCTAAAGCATGGATAAATCTCGAATATATCAGAATATTCAGTGAGGCCCAATAAAAGCTGTGTGATTCCCTTTTAATGAAGTGTTATTTGAAGCAAAATGACTTGCTCAAACTGTACTGTCTCAAGGAATACAAGAGCCATGTCCCTGGATCTTTGTGAGATCTCTGAATCTTCGGCCATTTTAATTATGTAAAAGCCTTTTTTTTTGCGAAGTTAGGAAATTGAATAGAATTGAACTAATCAGTTGATTGTTGTTGACGTTAGCTGTTGCCCAGGTCATTCCTCTGACTTAAGAAGGCACCTTGCAAACAGGATCAGATCATTGTGGCTCATTAAGATTTCATTGGCTGATTACAAGGAGATCACCAGGCATTTCTTCCTACTCTATCTTGCCCTCTTCAAACTCCACTGAAAACCATTCAACATCAATAACAAATCATGTGTCTTCACTGACAGATAACTGGTAGCTCGATATGAATCCTCTGAGAATTAAACGCAGGTCTCCAGCATAGAAGGTGAGAATTCTGTCACCAAATCACCACTGACCTATAGTTGACTACTTACTCTTATTTTTTTTAAAAGAAAAGAAAAAAGGCCATAAATAGAGGTGAGAAATAGGGGTCCTAGTCTATTCTATTCTAACCAGGTGGGGAACTTTGAAAAATCACATGTACTTTTAGTATGTTTTTCTCTTTCTGTTACATTGGCATGTTATCACCTGGGTTTCAGAAGCATACTGACATAACCGAAGTTAACTATTCATCATGATGTGCAAAAGAAGTTGTAGTATGTGATTATTATTAAGATATTAGTAAAACACAGCCTTTTATCTTAAACACAATATAAAAGTGTGTGTTGGTATCCAGCTGTATCAGGTGTGTTCTATTTAGCACTTGTAGGTCAGGAACGGAGACAGTTTGGATCTGCCATTCTTTAGAGCGTCTCGTGACAAAATTTAAGGGAGAGCATCTGACTCCTGAAAGACATTCCTTGTCTATATGCCCTTTGCCTCCTACTTCTTTCCTCTATTTCTTTGCAGCTTCCTCCTATCCCAATACCATGTTCAGCCTTCATTCTGGGTACAGTAGTTCCTCGCGGTTTTCTTGACCTTGGTCACTCCCTCTCAAGGTGATGCACAGCGGTACAGAGGGGAATTGGAAGCGCAGGGAATGTAGGACGGAAGAAACTCTCAGGACCGGGGGTGAAGGGGGCGATATCAGGAGGGAAAGGGGAGGTAGTAAGGGGGAATGGATCACAGGGAGCCACATATGGCCTCCTCTCTGGGGGACGGGCAGCAGCGGGGTGGGTGAAGGGAGGCGCCGGACAGTGTAATATAAGATACAATAATAATTTATAAATTATTAAGGGTGCATGGGGGAAAGGGAAGGGGAGGGGGGGGAAATTAAAAAAAAAAGGAAAATGAGCGGATTCCGGGAACCCAAGAGGCAAGAAAATTTTGGGCATGATGAGGGCAACAAATGTATAGATGTGCTTTACACAATTGATCTATGTATTGTGACGAATTGTATGAGCCCCAATAAATTGATTAAAAAAAAAAAAGACATTCCTTGTCTATTATGCTAAAGATGAAAATAGGAAAATAGAACGAGTGGAAAGGAAAAGTTAAATTCAGACAAGTATACACAGAATTTGACTGTTGGTATCATTCATAAAAATATCTAACTGAGAAACAACAAAGCCCACATGGAAGAAGCACACCAGCCTGTAAGATGACAAGGTGGCGAAAGGGTCAGGTATCAGGCATCAAAGACTAAAAAAAAAAAAAAAATTCATAACATTGTGAATGAGGGAGTGCAGAGTGGGGACCCAGGGCCCATCCGGGGGAAATTGGACATACCCTTGCAGAAGGGCTGTGGGGAGGAGAGGAGCAAATTGGAGTGCAGTGTGGTAGCGATGAAATATGCAATTTTCCTCTAGTTCTTAAATGCTTCTCCCCCCCCACTACCATGATCCCAATTCTACCTTACATATCCAGCTGGACTGGAGGATGTACACCGGCACAGATAGGAACTGGAAATACAGTGAACCCAGGACAGATAGCAGGAGGGTGGAGGGAAGGTGAGGGAGAAAGGGGGAACAGATGACAAGGTCTACATATGGCCTCCTCCCTGGGGGACGGAGAGCGGAGAAGTGGGTAAGGGAGACATTGGATGGGGTAAGATATGATAAAATAATAATAATTTATAAATTATCAAGGGTTCAGGGGGAGGGGGGAGCAGGGAGGGAGGGGGAAAATGAGCTGACACCAAGGGCTCAAGTGGAAAGCGGGTGTTGTGAGAATGATGAAGTCAACATATGTACTAATGTGCTGGACACAAATGACGTATGTACGGATTGTGATGAGTTGTATGAGCCCCTAATAAAATGATTATTTAATTTACAAAAAAGGAAAGAAAAAAAATATATGGGTAAAGTCCTCACAGAGGAGCCTCACTTAATCTGAACAAAAGGGAGGTAGGGGTGGAGAGGAGACATTGTCTGGGTGATAATTAATAGTGACCATCAAGACAGATTCACTGGAGATATTTTCTTTTTCTTCACTAAGTCTAAGAAGCAATCTCTCCTCTTCAATCACCACCCCAAGATACTGTCACATGGGTCTCAACACTTGTAGAAAATCTTAAGTCTTTTGGCTGTACCAGGCGATAAAAATATTTACTACAGTGGAGAGTATGATAGAAAATGGAGTTGAAAGGAAAGTCAGGTATCTTAGGATATTCATTTAAAGTCAATAATTTATTTTTTTTATGTTTGGGATGGAAAATTTATGGCCATTCTCGCTCACCTGTATCAGTTATCTACTACTGTGTACTAAATTACTCTAAAATTCAGAATGTTAAAGGAAGAAACATTTATTATGACAAATAGTTTTTGGTAGGATATTTTGACATACATAAGTATAGGTGCTGCACATAGACAAGAGCGCACACACAGGTACAATCATAGAAACTGCTGAGACATATCCAAACATCTTGCACAATGAAGTCCCTAAGCTCTCTTTGGAAGAAAGATATCCCAGACTACTTCCAAAACCCTTGGGAACCTCATCGAATAGTTCCACTTGGTCCTGTGGGGTCACTATGAACCAGAATTGACTCAAAATCAGTGGATTGTTTTTTTCATTTGGAACCAAGATGATCTTTTAAAGGAGTTTCTAATAAATCTACTGTGTGATGTATTACTAAGTTGGCATAATAATTCCTATAATTTATTTATAAATATCTCAACATAGATAGTATAATAGAATTTATGCACTTATGAGCATAAGTTTTAACTATAGGAATCATCAGTTGCCCTAAGTTAACTTTGTAATCACTACCCAAACAAATGTCAGTGCAAATAAAAAATTAAAGTTTTATTTCTTTATCACACTAATGCCATTATATACATACTTATGTCAGCTAATTATTTACCATGTATGGTACTATAGAAGAGAAAGCAGTATCAAACATTTAGTTCTCCTTACTATAATTAATCTCTTGGAAAACAAATTTGACATTCTTAATAACTCAAATATCATTTCTGTTAACTTCATGCAACTTTCTGCTAAGCTGAATAATAATAAGTTCTCTAATTTCATCTAAAATTACCTACCTTACATACATGGGCATAATAACACAGCAGATCTAAAATTAATCTGCTAATATTTCCTAATACAAGTCCTTTTTCCAAAAAAGAGGAGAACAAGATCCAGACAGACCAAATGATTTTTTTTACAGCAAGTGACTGCCAAGTTTAAACTCAAAACTCTGTCCTGACTTTCTCATAAGTCATCTACATCATCCCCCTAACCTATAAGGAATTCTCAGAGTATATGTAAGTACTGGGACTGCAGAAAATAATTAGCCATGATGCAGAGGAAAAAGCGCAGCACTACTTTCTAAACGTCTACCACACTAAAACAATTAGATGTGCACTGATATAAAAAAACCTTTGCCCCTAAATATCATTGTTGTTATTTGTTGTTTTGTCCATTACAACTATTGATGATACAATGTAAAACAGAACAAAATGTGAGATTGGCCTGGATCATCTTCATGGTCCGCGTTGGATTCCAGTCTTTATTTCAGCTACTCTGATTTCAGTTCCTTCCACACTAGGGGATTATACACATTACTAAATTGTGACCCATAGAACTTCCACGGGTCAAATTTCAAAGCGAATCTCCAGTTCTTTCTTTCTAGTCTATGCTATTCTGGAAGTTCCACCAAAAACTATCCAGTGCAAGTGCTACTGCAAGCATTTAAAAGAAGGGCAGCACAAAGCAGCAGGGCAGCCACCACAGTAGAACGAAGAAATAGGTGCTGGCTGAAACAAATAAAGAAACTTCATTCTGAGACAGAAAATGAGGTGCAAGAGACTTTTCAAACATAATTTTTCTTTCCAAATGGCACAACTGAATATTGAGGCACCTTCCTTGTCATCTGGAGGCCTGGGCATAGTCATTAGTAATCACTCATTCGCGGCCATTGAGTCCACCCTGACCCATAGCGACCTGAAAGGACAGATTACAACTTCCCCTGGGTTTCCAAGACTGTTAACTCTTTATGGGAATAGAAAACTGCATCTTTCTCCGGAGTGCCTGATAGTTTCCAATCGCTGACCTTGCATTTAACAAGCCAATGACAACACATTAGACCACCAAGCCTTAGATATTGTAGATTGACCAACAAGCTTGGAGAACTTTCCACATGTGTAACTATATTGTCTGTCACTACATAGCCCAAGGTGCTACCTCCCAAAGGCAACTCAGGCTCAATGGAGCCCTTTTTCAGATGCTCCCAAGGTTCCAATAGTTCAGCTGTTTTAAATGCTGTTTTGACACTCAACAAAGGAAGGGTTGTCCAATACATTGAAAAACAATAAAGATTTGGGGTGAGGAAAATTAAATTTACTGATTATGTTCAATTGATGTGTACAATAGTCACATCTTATCTACTCAAAATGTTGAAACAAAGGCACACATACTCAAAGCTTCCCTGGCCCCAGAGTCTGCTCTCCTCTTCTTCCTTTCAAACTAAGTTTCTGGAAGTACCATTTACTCCCAATCTTGACACGCTGATCACTAGTCCTTTCTCGGTTAACTGCAAATTGCTCTCTACTCTTGCCAAACTCACTGAGATTGCCTCAGCCATGAAACATGCTTGGAATTTCCCTCCACCCAAGCCCCTGCATTCAAAATGATTTACTACACCATTCGTCACACTGAGTTGTCTTTGACAGTGCTTTCTGCCTTGACTTCTAGTCTAACCAATTCACCTAGCCGTCCTCCTCTCCCAGGGTGCCACGTCTTCAGTTGTTTTCAAGACTCGCTACCTAATTGTAGCAATTCAGCCAACTGACTCTAGCATTGGGCCATCTGAGTTTAAATCCCAACTCTACCACTTACCAGCTCCGTTACCTTGGGTAAGTCACCTCTCTGCAATTTTGTTTTCTCCTTCATAAAGTACAAGAGTAGCAAAAAACATATATGAGGTAGTTTAAATAACTAATGCATGTAAATCTCAGTACTGTTCATGGCATTTAGTAGGCACTCAAATAAAGCCAGCCATTCTATATGGTTAAATATTTATGAATTTTCATGTCCCCATGGCTTCACTCATGCACTCTGTGCTTCTCCATCTCTCTACAGAACCTCAACACATCACACGTCGGTACATGATTCTGACTCCAAACCTGTATTTCTTGCTCAAACTTCAGTTCTGCAAACAATTTTCATAGTGCCAATTTTCTACTAAATACTTCATTGTGTATGACCCACATGCAAATAACAATCTTTACATGGACAATACTAACCAAGTTATCTTTTTCTCAAAATCTGCTGCTTCCCATATTGCATACTCAGTATATAGAATCACCACCTCTCTACCCATGCACCCCACAACAGAGATCTTAGATTCCACCAGTGCCCTAGTTCTAATGATTTTATCTTCTGAAAAATTTCCTAAATTCTCTCAAATAGATTCCCTCTCATCCCCATGCCCTGGATTATTCTCAACGATCTCCTAGCTGCCTTGAAACTGCCCTCCATTGGTCCTATGTGAATTTTCTAAAAATGCAATACTCATCTAATTTCTTTTCATATTTCAAATCTTTCTATGACTCACAGTTTGATTTGGAAAGGTCTAATTCTTTGGCACTGTACAAAGGTAGACTTAATGGTCTAGCTTCCCTCTGCCCCTCCGGCCTCATCTACCCCACAATCACTTAATGATTCCCTGTTATACCATTCCCCTTCTGAAAGAATCCTGGAAGTGTAGTGGGTTACACATTTGGTTGCTAACTGAGAGTGACAACAGTTCTAACCCACCAGCTGCTCTTTGGGAAGAAGATGAGGCTTTCTTCTCTCATGAAGATTCACAGCCTCAGAAACCCACAGGGGCAGTTCTGCTCTCTCCTATAGGACGTCACTATGCGTCAAATTGATTGGGTAGCAGTGACTTTGGTTGATTTTTGTTCCCCCAATTCTTCCATTTCTTTCCTCTGCATAGAATCCCTTTCCTCCATCATTTCAGCTGCATGACTATTTTACTTCAAGATTCAGTACACATCATCTCATCTAGAAAAGAAAATGTTAGCTTTCTTCCCAATTGTAAAGGAGATAAGCTTTCTTTACAATACTTCAAAACAACAAATGTTTACTAATCACACAGTGGTTTTCATTCCCTTCTTCTGTAAAAAGAAACCCCATTTTATTTAAGAAAGTCTAAAACAAGCTTAGTACATGAAAGATGTTCAACAGAAGTGCATTAATGAACAAATGCATAATTCTCATGATATCTTTCTGGAATACACAGAGGAAAAACCATTAATCTTATTTTTCAAAGGAATAAAAAGACACAGAGATGTTAAAGGCATCTGTCTTAGTTGCTCACTATTTCAATGACAGAGAAAAATAATGCTTTTCGTTGTTTTCAATATATGTTTAGCAAAGATTAGCAAAAATTTTGCTCACATCAGTCTCCTTTATTCATGAGATATTTTGCTCAATTTGAAGTATTTACTTGGTGCCATACCTTCATTTGGACATTGAAGAAGAAACTGTTTTTGCCTTTTCAGATGGTTTTACACTAAATATAGCAGTGGCATGTTTGATTTTAATCACAATTTCTTGGTTAAGGCTTTTAAAATTGTATTTGTTTTTCTGAGACTGAGAGATGTTTGTCTCTTTAGACCCTAAAAGCCGTCAAATTTAAAGACTCTATTTCTTTTATCCTGCTTGCAAACTAGCCAATTCTTATCCACATTTCTTTTTCTTTCAGTAACTTATGAAGCACAGTCAACAACAACGTACACACACTGCTAGCATGCTATTTTCTGCCTCTTGCCCTAGAAGTATCTGTTGAATAGGTACATTGATTTTCTTCCCAATGATTGCAGGAAAAAAGCTTACCTTTCTCTAGCCTTCTAAAATCTCTTCCTTGTCAAACCACACACAACCAGAAAGCCAATGTCATATGTCCCAGACTTTAATAAAAGGAAGCCCATTTCAAGATATAGTGTAGACGATAGTCAGCTGCAGTAATAACCTCAAACTTGTATTTTCAATGTTACTTCCCATTCACATTTCATATTCAACATGAGTCTGATGGGAGCTCTGTCCATCAGAGACATATAGAGACTCAATTCATGTTCTCACAACCCCAGAGCAAAGGGTAAGAAACAGCAAAGGAAGCTCAATTCCTTAAAGTTTCCACTCAAATATTATTTGCCAAAACAAATCACACATCTTTGTGACTGGGAAGTACAGTGTTAACTGTATGCCTGCCTAACACAGATGTTTTTAAATAGTCCTAATCGAAGGCGGTCATAGTCACACAGTTATTAGTGGCAGAAGTAACATAAAATTCATGGCTCTGACCCTAGTATTTTAATTATTCTAAGTGCCTGTATTGAAAACTGTAAAGAAAAAAAATATGCATCTAATCCGAAATAATCCCTCCCCCAAAAGGCAGAGGGCTTAAAATAATTTCTGATTAACCATAGGTGATTGTTTTTCTTTATAGTTACATCCTTTACTAGAGCTTAAATTGAAAAATATTAATAATTCCTAAATCTAAATGGGGTAAAGTATGAAGGGAAGTCCCTAAAACCTTTCTGTTCAGAAGAGACTTTTATCTCTTCTCTGATAATTCTTTTATCAGAGTAAATGGCCACATTTGTTATTGTTTGTGTCTTCAGACCACAACATTAATGTCTACCCAGAATGCCTTCCAAGGTACAATTATCAGCTGTAACAAGGAAATTCTGAGTTAAATTTGTATTTGAGAAAAAGAAAATGTGCTCTTATTATAAATATCTCCAAAATATGGCAAATATATCTAAAATATTACACAAGGCATAACCAAGATGATATTGTATCTCTAGGACAATAATATAATATTAAAGAGGAAAATACAGTGGAAAATCAGAAATAATTAAATGTGAAAATGTATGCAACACCATTTCACTTCAACTAGGATGGCTATAAATAAATAAATAGAAATAATATATGTTGGAGAGGATGTGAGGAAACTGGAACCAATTGTTAGGTGGCGGAATGCAAATGGTATAGCTGTCATGGAAAATCATGTGACGGTTCCTCAAAAACTAAAACTACAACCAGCATATGACTCATTCATTCCTCTCTTAGGCAAATGTCCCACAGACGGGAAAGCAGAGACAAGATACTTGCAGACCAATGTTCCCTGCAGCTCTAGTTACCGACCGAAACAAGGAGGGAAGAGTCTAACAGATGAATTCATTTAAGAAATCGTTTCTGTTGTTAACACTTACAATGGAGTGAGGATATCTGGCCTCCTGTGGCTTCCCACTGCCATGAGGTAGGGGTTAGACATGCTTCCACAACTTCTTTACCTTATTCCAATAGCAACCATGCCTCCCACAACGCTCTACTTCTATTCTGGATTTGATCTTTCATGGTAATGGCCACACAGAACTCACAGATGATATTCATAATTAAGGAGGTTCATGAGGGTAGTTAACAAGTTACCACAAGCCAGGACTAGTAAAAAGAAGGATATAGTCCTTAGTCCACCACCAACGCCTCTCCTCAGACAGATGCTTGCCAGTTTCTAGCCTTCTGGGCACATGGTACCTTGACTTTTGGCTCTGTGGGCCAGGAAGCCAGCCCACTTCTCAGCCTGACCATCCCATAGTCTTGGGATTGCTTTGCTGTTCTGTCTCCTGGCCTCTGCCTGCATTGCCTCTGGTCTTGGGCTCCACCAATTCAGATATTTGGAATGTGCTTCCCTAACCATGGTCCTGGGATTTCTCTCTGTGCTCTTGCTTCAAAGATGGCTCATCCTTATAGCCAGGTATAACTTAATGAAAAATGATCATTTCCCTCTCTTAGTGTTGCACACATATTTTCATAGCTCCACTAGTCCTTTGGTGGGATTTACAAAGAAGGGCGTAGAAGAGAGTAGAAGGGAGATAGTAATAAAATTCACTCCACTACAGCCAGGAAGAAAAATGAAGTTTTGATTCATGCTGCAAAATGAACAGAACTTGAAAAACACTAAAATGAAAACACATGATGGTCTCATTCACATAAAATGACAAGGACAGGCAAATATATGTAGACCAATGTTTCTTAACAGTTACAAGAGAAAGAATAAAGGGAGAGTTACTATTTATTTATTTATTATTTTATTTTATTTATTTTTTAAAATCATTTTATTAGGAGCTCATACAACTCTTATCACAATCCATACACACATCAATTGTGTAAAGTGCATTTGTACATTCATTGCCTTCAGAGAGTTACTTTTTATAGAGTACTGAGTTTCAGGTTATGGTAATGGAAAAATTACGTGGAATAGGGGTAGGGTTGAATAGTCCATTGTTATAATACAATCACACAAATCGCTGCCATCAAGTTGATGCTGACTCGGGGGCTAGGACAGAACTGCCCCCTGTGAGTTTCCAAGACTTTACCTCTTTTTAGGAGTAGAAAGCCTCATCTTTCTCCCTTGGCATGCTGGTGTTTTCAAACTGCTGACCTTGCAGTTAGCAGCCCAACTTGCAACCACTACTTCATCAGAGTTCTTGTAGCAGCACTAAGTCGTGCTGCTGTAAAAAGTTGGAAGGGTGGTATGAAAAATATAATGACCACGAAGATTAAAAAAAAAAATAATGTCACTGCTGTGGCTGCTCATGCAGCCAATTGTCTCCTGGCATTTGATCCCAAAAAGTCATGGTTTCATGGAACATCCCAGTTCACTGGTGTAATAACATGTTTAATACAGCTGTTTCACATACTAGTCACAGAAATTAGTCTCTGCCACTTGCAGCAACCAAGAAAGTGTAAGAGTAAGGA
>NW_022111379.1:25762410-25763665 GCF_000313985.2 Echinops telfairi
TGGGGAGAATCAACTCAGAAAAGAAGCTGAGAACTGTTGCACAACTCAAAGCATGGAAATAATGTCATGGAAATATACCTCTAGAAACTAAAATTCATATGTTTTTGCTCAATATATTCTCAACAATCATGCAATAAAATAACTTCATATTCCTATATGTAGTTACATTTTGAAAAATCAATGGAAAGTTTGAAAATAAAACAAATATCCTAGGAAAAGGAATAAAATGCAGATAACATTTTAAAACTTATAAATGGTCATTTAATCCAACAGGCCAAATATTGGACATTCCAATCTAACAGGAATTCTCGATAAAAGATAACCAAAGAAAGTAAAAGAGAGAAACATTATCTGATAAAAGTAAATGAAAGTGCTCTGTAAGTGAAGTATATGAGACTCCACATTTTAAGTACTAACATTAAATGGAAATGCTGTCATGAATGGACCTGCTCCCATCGAACATGTGTCGGTCTCCTAACTTCCCTCGTATTTGTTGATGTAATCGATTAGAATGTGATCACTTTACACAAGGACATCTAATACGATGCAATCAATCCGTGAAGCCAGACCATTGCAGGAGGTTTCCTAATTCTAGTCCCGAGTCACACACACACAAAAGTAAGTTAGACACAGACAGGGACTCCCACTCGTGAAGACAGAGGCTATGCATGTATTACTAAGAACCAAGAAAAACCCTGGGCTACTTACAAGAAAGGAACCAAGGGAGTCAAAGCCCTGACTGGGTCCCATACCCTACGGGACTAAACAAACAAATAAATAAACATTTTATAAAGCCATCCATTTGTGGAATTTGTGTTACAGAAGAAGTAGGAAGCTAGGTAAATATCATGCTAAGAGAAATATCTGTGCAGTTTTATATTAGAAATAAAGACCCCCAAAGCGTTCAGAGATTATGATCACCAACTGGCAGCTCATTAATAATATTAGATACCTTCTTCTGGGTTAGGAAGAAATTATTTTGACATTTCATTTTTCACACAACCCAATTTTCCATCAATCTTAAGGCAATACCATGAGTTGATTCAGGCATACACAGTCTCTTACCTACAATTTCGGAGGCAGTAAATTCAGCGAGCAATAGCCTTAACTTTCTCCTGATGAACAGCTGGTGGTTTTGAAATGCTGAACTTGAGTTATGATGCTTACCTGATAACACCACCAGGGCTCCCAATGGGAGCAAGATATGCTGAGTTAGTTAATTGTGCCAGCCTGGCCAATAATCACATGTGGTGCT
>NW_022111379.1:25763957-25771167 GCF_000313985.2 Echinops telfairi
GGTATGGGTTAATGTTGGACTTGTGGGCTTGGGCAGCATTGGGTTGGGATGTTTTCGTGATGCACATTTTCTTTGCATAAAACTCTCTCTTATACGTGAGTTGCTGTGGATTTGTTTCTCCAAAGTACCTAGACTAATACATATGCCAACACTCAAAGAACTAATGACTCACATGCCAGTTATTAGAAATTATTGGGTTATGTCCTGGAGCAAGCTAAGTAAATAAAACTAAAGCAAGAAAGAGCAATCTATGGGAATGAGAAATAAATGAAACATTCTAGGGAAGCAGTGAAAAGATGTCCCAGGATTAAAGATGGGCAAAACGGGTCTAGAGAACAGTCACTATTAAAGTAATAGACTGGATGACTCAGAGAGGAAGATGTCTGGAGAAGAGAAATTACATGTAATACTAGAGATATATTGGGAAGATATAGGAGCTCTGGTGGTGTAGTGGTTACACATTGGGCTGTGAGCCACAAGGTCAGCAGTTTGAAACTACCAGCCACTCCAACAGAGAAAGACTGTGCTTTTTACTCTAATAAACACTTAGCTTCAGAAACCCGCAGCAGCAGGTCTACCGTGTTCTATAAGTTTGCTATGAGTCAGCATTGACTCAATGTCAGTGAGTTTGATTGTTGATAGTTTGGGGGAACGAGCGGGAGGAAAGGCTGTCACAGTATGATCCTGTTAGGTGCTGTCAAGTGGCTTCCAGCTCAGAGTGACCCCCAGTATAATCGAAACACTTCCAGGTCCTGCATCATCATCGTAATGGTTATGGTTGTTAGGATTGAGTCCATTTTGTATAGCCACTGTATCAAAAGGGTCTTCCTGTTCTTCATGAACCCTCTCCCAAGCATGATGACCTTCTCCAGGGACTGGAAAGCCTTTATAAAATGTTCAGTGCCAATGAGATAAAATCCCACCATCCTTGCTTCTAAGGGTAAATCAAAAGACAAAGTCACTCCTGTCTGAGTTGATTCCAACTCAGAGCGACCCTACAGGACAGAAATGTGGGGTTTTGAGGTAGTGCCTCTGTATGAGAGGAGATTGACTCATCCTTCTCCAGTGGGGTCGCTGATGGTTTTGAACTACTGATCACAGACCAACGCATCGCCACTATGCCACCAGGATGCCATGAGCAGGAAGCAATAAGGCCTGGAATTGATACCCTACTAATAATTACATAAACATAAATTGTCTTTTGCGATCTGTAGAAATAGCCATCATCAACGCATAGAGTGGTGGGGACTGATATAGGGGCAGTGACATGAGAGAGGGATTGCATTTTATTACAAACCTTTTGTACCTTTGGGTGTTTTTTTTTTAATTAAGAGCATGTGTTGTTTAATACAACTATTTAAGACTCTAGGGAAATGAAATGGGGTGAAATACTGAGATAGATTTGTATATAATATATGAATAATCATAAAACATAGTACTGATTGATAAATGCATGTTAGAGAAAGACTTATGTAGAAAAATCCTGTCTATGTTGGAACCCTACCAAAAGCACAATCGAGAAAATGTTTCCATTTATATGTATAAATACATGTACAAAAAGGTATTGTAGATGCATTTGGAAGTGTCCAAATTACAGTGAATGTTACCTCTAAAGAAATAATTGATACTTGGGGTTGATCAGAACTGTAATATTTTGCAAACATAAAAAATGCATTCATGTATTACTTTGCAATTAAAAATGAATATTGAAATATATTATTAGCAGATCATTATCTGTTAAATGGTAAATCTTGATTAATCTGTAATATTTAGGCAACTTTAATGAGGTTCTCTTTTTAATCTCTATATTTTTACAATGATTTTGGTGTGCAAACAAATATTACTCATTAATTTATTTTCAGTAAAATACTTTCTTATCTTAAGAGAAAGTCAATAGCTCCTTCACCAGTCCTGGCTATATCCTTGAATAATTAGGGTCATCCTCTCTGGTAATGTGTGTGCTGTTTAGGGAGGCATGCACCTAATTTGCTCTGTTTTAATTTGTTTATCTATCGAATGTAGTTTAATTTTAATTATCCAGCAGCCATTAGCATGCACTTTTATGTAGAGAGCAAGAAGTTTGAATGTGTTCTATCTGAATATCACAGTTTATTGCACTTACCAGTGGGCACAATAACTGTAAAACCTTTGCAGGGGTTTAGAGACACAAATGAAAACATTCAGGTTCCCTGGGTGCTAGAACTGTGGATAAAGTTGATGTATATATCAAATTCCATGAGCATTTTAAAAACTCAGCTCATTGAAGCACAATATCCTAACGTTCTCCTTGCAAGCAGGTGAGCAGGTGTTGCTTTAGGGCTACCATTTCTCTGGCATCCCAGTTAAAGACGTATTTCAAATGCTTCATCTCGTAGTCCCTATGTGCCATGTAAGTGCTCAGAGAGACTCCAACACCTTGAGATTCAAACACCATCTCACTTCAGAACCACTGGGGCAGCAGGTAATGTTTGCTAAAGTCCAAGTAGTTGGCAAAAGGAGGCAGAATTGTAAAATATAAGTGATCAGGTTTACCTTCTTCCTGGTCTCCTCAAATCTACTCTGAAAAATAGTAAAGAAAGTCAGACTTACGGCATGTCCTCTAATTAGCTATCCCTCGTGTGATTGTTTATATTAAACTACCCCAAGACTTCTTAGGTTCCTTATTCTACCACTTCCCTCTTCAGTCTCAGAAAATGACGCCACATTTTAGTTCATGTGGGAAGAGGGAATTGAAGAAGAATAGCAGCCACCCTACTATCTCTCCTCTCACCCATCTCCCCAACAAGAGTGCTATTTTTAAAAAGTCATTTGCCACAATAGCAAAAATATGGCAAGAATCCAAGTGTTCATCAATAGATGATGGATAAAAAAAGTGGTACATACTGTTGAATACTATGATAAAATGAGAAAGAAAAATGATGAGCCCATAAAACCTAACATGGATTACCTAGAGGACATTATGTGAGTGAAAGACAATTATTATATGACTCCACTTTTATAAAAAGTGAAGAACAGGTTTACCTATTGATGGTTACCAGGGTATGAAGGAAGGGGGAGGGAAAAGCACTCAGTAGATAGCAAACACGTGGTAACTCTAAAAGGTAAAAGAAAAAGTAATAATATTGGGGAAGTCAGCATGGTCCAATTAAGTAAAAGGAAGACAATGAGAGACACACTCAACTAAGAGATATCTGTATTAAGTGCTATGAACATGTGCAACTCTGCCTTAACACTAATAACTTCTAAAATTTGTGAATGGCTACATAAGTAGATCTGTTTAGTATATGTGAGGGAAGGCTAATTCACAGAACAATTCATAAAGATATTGTTTTACATCCTAGTTTCGATAGCAGTGTCTGGATTCTTAAAAACTTCTGAGCTGTCAACTAAGATAGAATGAGGTAACATTTCCCCCAAAACAAGTAGAAGGCAGAGAAAGCAGAGAAACGGGAGGGATGGAAACGAGAAGGCAGTGTTGAAATGGGGAGAGTCTTGACACATTGTGGAGATGGCAACTAATGCACGGCACAACTGAGGTATGCATTGTTGAATAGAAAACTGATTTTCTATATAAATATCCACCTAAAACAATAGAATAGTAAAAATAAAAGCTGTTTGCATCTGCTTATTTTCTCTCAGATCTCCATAATCATGCATAGAAAAAGAGTCCTTTGTGAACAATCTTTTCACTTGCCCTGTGAATTTCATCTCCTGTCTTCATTGTACTCACCCAGAGTTTTTACATCAACCAAGAGACAGTACTTTGCACAGAACAAGCAAGTACCACATGGTTTAAAATCAGGAAAGGCGTATAACAGGGTTGTACTTTTTTCACTGTACTTATTCATTTTGTATGTTGAGCAAATTAATAATCAGCTCACTGCCACTGAATCAATGCTGACTCAAAGCGACCCCCTGGGGGTTTCTAAGACCGTACTGTTTAGGAGAGTAGAAAGCTAAGTCTTTCCTACAAGGAGCTGCTGGTAGATTCAAACTTCGTACCATGCAGATTGCAGCCCAACCACTATACCTATAGGGTTCCATAATCAGGGACACTATATTATAAGAAGAGGACTATGGCATCAGGGTTAAGGAAAGGCATATGACAAACCTTTGCTATCCACATGACACAATGCTTCTTGCTGAAAGTTGGAAGGACTTCAAGAACTTATTCCTAAAGATCAAAGACTTCAACTTTCCATATAGATTACAACAGAATGTAAACAAAACCCAAATCCACACAACCAGACCAAAAGTCAACATCATGTTAAACAGAGAAAAGATGGAAGTTGTCGATTTTTTTTTCTTAGATCTCCAGTGAATAATCATTGGAGCCTTTTGCTTCCATAAGACTTTACATTCACCGACTCAGGAAATCAAACAAAGTGGTGCATTGGACAAATCTGTTGTACAAGAGCTCTTCAAAATATGAAAGATCAAAGCTATGACCTGGAGGACAAGGTGTGTCTCTCCAAGCCATATTTTATGTAATCCCTTCATAAGAATGTGGAAACTCATTAACTGCCATGGAGTTGATGGCAATCCAGAGCCACATTATGGGACAGGGCAAAACTACCTCAGTGGGTTTCCCAGACTGTAACTCTTTATAGGAGTAGAAGCCCTATCTTTCTCCCATGGAAGATATTGATTTCAAACTGCTGAATGTGGAAAAATGACAACAAATAATGAAGAATAGATGCATTATAATCAATGCATTGGCAAAGAATATTATAAGTACTATGGATTGCCAATACACACGTCTGTCTTAGGCAAAGTATAGCCAGAATTGTCCTTAAAATCAATGATGGAGATACTTCATTGCACATACTTTTGATATGTTATTTGGAAAAATCAGTGCCTGGGAAAGGACATCACTCATGGTAAAGTAGATGATCAACTGAAAAGGGAAGGGTCATCAAGGGGATAAATTATCACAGTGGCTCCAACAATGGGCTTAAACATAGCAATTATTAGGATGCCACCAGTCAAGGCAATGTTTCATTTGGTGGTACATGGGGTCATTATGTGTTGGAACTCACTCAACAACATTGAACAACTACAAGTATCTTTGGAATTCAGATTATTTTCTTTAGCCTTAATTTACATTCTGATCATTTTTAATGGGACTATTATAGCAGTCTCATCTTATCTCCACCCCAATGACCCATCACCATATATCTGCATTCAAGCAATCCAATATAACATATTGACTTGTGAAAAATGTCATTGTGAGACATATCTGACATCCTTTGGTTTTCCTATTGCTATGAGGCAGGAATATATCTCCATCTTCTGTGCATATTTACCCTATTTAGACAGCAATCATTTCTCCTATGGCATTCTACTATGTTAGGTTTGATCATCCATTCATTACAACGGCCACACAGAACACATAGACAATAATAACAATTAAGGGAGGTTATTAGAAGGATTAACATGTTATCACAAGCCAGGATCAGAATATATTAAGGATATATTATCTAGAGAAACACTACTCCTAAGCCAGGAGCCAAGTTTCTAGTCCCCAGACTCTCAGTCCTCTGGTCCCCTAGACTCTACCTTCAGGGATCAGGAAGCCAACCCACTGCTTTGGCTCATAGTCTCTTAGCCTCAGTACTTCTCCTCTATTAGGTCTTCTTGCCTCTGGAGACTCTGGTCCTGGCCTCTGCCCCTTCAGAGATCTCAAATATTCTCCACATATAATGGTGCTGGAATTCCTCTTTCTTCTCCTGCCAAGATGATCCATCCTTTTAGCCAGGGGGGTGGCAAATAAAACAGACTGATCTCCTTAGTGCTTCAGACACCACCAGATGACGAAGCACTGGAAGTGGTCACCTATCTATGCCAGGAACTTTGGAAGATAACTACTTGGCCAACTGATTTAAAGAGTTCTATATCTGTACCCATTCCAAAGAAAAGTGGCCTAATAGAGCTATATCATTGATATCACATGCAAGTAAAATTTTACTGAACATCATTCAACAATGGTTGTAGTAATGCATTGATAGGGTGATGCCAGAGGTTCAGGCTAGAGTCAGAAGAGGATGTGGAACAAGGGATAACATTGCTGATGTGAGATCTTGGCTCCAAACAGAGAATACCAGAAAAATTTACTTGTGTTTTATTAACCTTTCCAAGGTATTCAACTGTGTGGCTCATAACAAAGTATGGATAACCTGGAGAAGAATGGGGATTCCAGAACATTTCATTGTGCTCCTGCAGAACTTGCACATGGATCTAGAGTTCTGTGAACAGAACAAAGAAATATTGCATGGTTTAAATCAGGGGAGTTGTGTGTCTAGATTGTATCCTCTCACCATACTTATTCAATCTGTTTCCTGAGCAAATCATCAGAGTAGTTGGCTTATATGAAGAAGAATGTGACACCAGGATTAAAGGATGGTTTATTAACAACCTGTAATGTGCAGATGATACACTTTGCTTGGTGAAAGCTAGGAGGACTTTAAGCTCTTGCTGATGAAGATCAAAGATTGCAGCCTTACGTATGGATTACAGCTCAGTGTTCAGAAGACCAAAATACTCATAACTGGCCCAATAGCTAACATCATGGTAAAGAAGCTGAAGAAAAACGGATGTGTTTGAATTATGGTGCTAGCAAGTATAAAATGATTTTTTAATTATTTAAATTTTTAAAAAGTGCCATGGACTGCTAAAAGGACAAACAGATCTCTCTTGGAAGAAGTTTGACCAGAGTGCTCCTTAGAGGCCGAGTTGGAGAGACTAAGAGTTCCATACTTTGGACCCGTTATTAAGAGAGACCAGTCACTGAAGGACATCTGTTTGGTAAAGTGGAGGAGCGAAAAAAAGAGGAAAGTCCTTGAGGAGATGGATTGACACTGTGGATGCAACAATGGGCTCAAGCAAAGGAACAATTGTGGGAATGGTGCAGAACCAGGCAGTGTTTCGTGATGTTGTGCGTAAGGTCTCTATGGTCTGGACTCACTCAGTGGCTCCTGACAACAACAGTAACAACAACAATGCAATCATTTGGTGGAAATCATACATGATATCTGGCTCAAAGAACTTTTTAAGAAATTTCATTCCACCTCAGGACTCATGCCATCCCCTTACTTAATTCTTTCAATGGTTCGCCATTTTCCTCATAGCAACAGACATGGCCCCAGTTAAGATGCCTCACTTGGGCACACCAAGCCTTGACAATATTCCTGTTCAGAGCAGCCAATCCACA
>NW_022111379.1:25772802-25775441 GCF_000313985.2 Echinops telfairi
CCCCGCCAATATCATGATCCCAATTTTACCTTACAAATCTGGCTGGAGAATGTACACTCTTAGAGATAGCAACTGGAAATACAGGGAATCCAGGATGGATGATTCCTTCAGGAGCAGTGGATACTGGGAGAGTGGAGGGAAGATGGGGTAGAAAGGGGGAACTGATTACAAGGATCTACATATAACATCCTCCCTGGGGGACAGACAACAGAAAAGTCCATGAAGGGAGATGTCAGACAGTGTAAGATATGACAAAATAATAATTTATAAATTATCAAGGGTTCATGAGGGAGTGGGGAGCTGGGAGGGAGGGGGAAAACTGAGGAGCTGATGCCAGGGGCTTAAGTGGAGAGCAAATGTTTTGAGAATGATGAGGGTGACAAATGTATAAATGTGCTTTATACAATTGATGTATGTATGGATTGTGATAAGAGTTGTATAAGCCCCCAATAAAATGATTTAAAAAATGCCTCGCTTGACCTTCCTCTCCAAACTTATCTCTGCTACTCCTCTATCATGGTTCCTTTTTCTTATATTTTCCATAAATTCTCCTACATTCTGTAGTTCTTTCTATTTTCTGGCATACCTTTCCGACCCACCATCTATCTGGTTACAACCACTCAGTCAGTAAGAGGACCAAAGAAATGATCAATTCTAGAAAGCAATGTCTTGTTTACATCAATCATGCCTTCTCTGTTACTCTCATGGCACTCTATGATTTGTCTATCATTTGTAATCAAATTATTACTAAATCTACTTGTCTATGAGTTTATTGAGGGTAGAGGCCATTTTATTACCATTCTTGTAAAGTAGGCACTCGATACATATTTGACAATTTTAAAAATGTGTCTTTATTGGGTACTTCATTTTGGCTCTTTTAAAACTATCAGAATAAGAGTTTCTTCCTCAAGAATACTTCATATTGCAATGCCTAGTAATAAAGCATCTGAATGGCAAAAAATAAAACCTAACTGCAAAGCACATTCTGTCCAAATAAATTAAGAGCCCCCTATTTCCTCTAGTGTAAAGAATACATTCAGTGCAGTGGGTGAGGCGCGGGGAGCTGTGTGGCTCAATAGCCTTTTCCCTAACAGATTTTTTTCCCTGTTTCATATTAAATTTTCCCACAAATTAAAAAAAATATCTTCCTTTTTTTAACATTTCATTGGGGTGGGAGATGGAGAATTATTTTATTCTTCAACTAACATGGATCTTAGAGTTAATCTTTAAATAAAATATTTGAAAATCAGTAGGGCATGAAGCCTAAACTATCTGTTAAAACAAGTATTTATAAGTTACCTGCTAATATTTTCACACAGTAAAAACATTTCTAATCATCAGACCATTAATTCAACATTATAACCTATCATACAATCTGTCATCATCACAGGATAGGAAAGTTCCATGTTTCCCCAAACTCAAATTTCATCCATGTGATGAGATTTTCTTTCTTTGAGTATTTCATTTGAGTATTTTTTCATTAATTTTGACCACATAATATCTTTGAACACATTTAAAAATTGATCACTTTAGACCCATGGTTCTCAACCTTCCTAATGCCACAACCTTTGAATACAGTTCCTCATGTTGTGGTGACCCCAACCATAAAATTATTTTTGGTGCTACTTCATAACTGTAATTTTTCTAGTGTTATGAATCAGGAGACCCTTGTGAAAGGGTCATTCGACCCCAAAAGGGGTCGTGCCTCACCGGTTGAGAACCGCTGTCTTAGACTCTTGGTGAGAGGCACAGACTACCTTCTGTGATAAAATGCGAATCTTTCTTTCCCAGCCTACATTGGAGCTGGGTGCAGTCTGTGATCTAGCCAAACCAATCAGATTAGATGGCATGGACTTGAATCAATACCCCCACACAATCCTTCCTAGTGAGAATGGCAGAAGCTCTGAATACCTCCAGAGATGACTGAGTGTGCAGTAGAAGAGATTCTGGAAGTAATAATGCCCAGTGTTGTAGATATTATTAGTATACACAGCAATATCTGTAGTCCATCATGGGACAATAATTCATCTTCTAAACCATTTCTAAGGGAGATTTTAGGCTTTGTGCCCAGTGCTTATCTCCTATGCCTACCTCTTTAACCCTCCCAGTGGTACTCTGAACTACTTATTTCCATTTAATAAAGTTATCCTCTGCTTCAAACAGCACAAAATATTTCCCATGGTTTGTGTGCAGAAACCCTGGTAAAGAATAAATGTTTTGTGTGTGATAACCCGTCTTGATTTTCTACTCAGTAGAACAGAACAGGAAAAGAAAGGAGGAAACTCAGAGAGAATATTACTGGTCCTTGTGAGCCAGCCCCGGTGCGGCAGCTCTGTCTAGTATTGTCTGCTAGTCACCTGCAGCACAGTCATGTGGAGTCTGCTGCTTAATTCAGACTCACTGGATCCAAATTCCTGAAGGTATCCTGAGAAATAGCATTTCAAATAAGCTCAATATTAAAGTTTGAAAACCACTACCATGCACTGAGATTTTCTAGCTTGGTAACCACAGTTTACTCATTTCTGCACCTACTGATCCTAATCTACCATCAGCTAGCGGAGTCTCTGCCACCACACAGTAGGACAGCTACAGCATAAGATGAACCATCTATCTGGCCTTCAGTGTTTTCAAAATACTAT
>NW_022111379.1:25775942-25777332 GCF_000313985.2 Echinops telfairi
CTCACGTCTTTATACTGCCTGTATTTTTCTGTTGTTGATATTTAGGAAAAGACAATGATGCTTTCCAAAATTTCCATTTGTTACTGATTGTCCCCTAGATTTCTTAATTGCCTTACAATTAGGTGAGGTCATGCAATAGTTCTTGCCAGTGGTGTGAAAGTAGAAATGGAAACGGCATGGACAAGTGCCAGTTCCAGTCCAGCCTACAAAAACCTCATGTGAGGTTCTACTGTTTTCTCTCTTACACTGTCACGATGACTGAGGAACCAGGGAGACTGAATGTGCACAATGAGCCAGTCAAGGGCGAAAGCAGCTAGGTCAGTAAGTGATTGTGCGGTGGCAGTTTAGTGAGCTCCTTATTCCCTTCTAGTCAAAGTCTTTGTAAGCCTCATCAAATGCCTAAGTGGGGCGATGCAAATAGGCTGTTTGGGACTCTACCAGGTTAAGTGGCCCGGTTTGCCAACTCTCTGGTAAACAAAGGGCCTTCTCCAAGGCAGAGCGCTCTCACTGTCATCGGTAAAGAGGAGCCTTGAGCAGAGCATGTGCTCTGGCTTCCAAGAATCCTACATGCTTAACATCCTTGATTCAGGAGACAGAAGTCTGTGGCACCAGGGACACGGTGGAGAAGCTGAGGCAGGAGAGGCAGTGGCACCAAGAGTCCAAGGTAGAGATCAAGGTTGATTCCTGGACCATGGAGAAGAAGGATGAGGGACTTCTGGCAATCAAACCATACAGAAACTGGGCATTTAACAGGGGAGTGAGCGTGGCAGTTTCTCTCCCACAGAGCCAGAGCCAAGAGCGTACGGTTATTTTGGAATAGCATGCCCTTCAGGCACTTACCGCTGAACAAAAGACCTGTAATATTGCCAGAGCAGAGCAGATGTCAAGGAGCCGTATCACTGAGAGGCAGAGGACCAGAGAAAGACGTTCCTAAGGGCAAGGCTGAGATGGGACACATCTGGGCAAAATAATAATACCTAGAGAATTAATGATCGTTAATTGTAACCTGTTAACTTCCCTAAAAATCCTATAAACATGAGTATTGTCTGTTAGTTCTGCATGGTCATGGCAAGATGGCAGGAGACAGAGAGTGAGTAGACTTGTTATGGTGGGGAAAAAGCAGAATATTTTAAGAACTTAGATAACATTGTGGATCTGATCAGAGAGAAGTGAGAGCTCATTCCATCTGTGTAATCATCAAGAAATCGTATTGCTGTATAGAAATATTCCACAGAAAAAGAGAGTAGAGCATCTACAATGATCATTTTGCTGTTTCTCCTTTTTATTTTGTAATTTTGGACTAAAAGGTGAGGTGCAAGCTTCAAAAAATTTATAGAGAAATAAAATTAAAGACAATACAATTTTTTCAAGGACTTTTTGAAGCCCTTTG
>NW_022111379.1:25778993-25783166 GCF_000313985.2 Echinops telfairi
GACAGGCCCAGCACGCATTTCTTATCTCATCATTGCTCATACATCCACTGGTAAAGATAAGTGCAGCTTGCCAGTTTCACCAGGGAAGGAGCACAATTTACCCGTCTGTTCCCTTTCTTCACATTATTGTGGGGTATGCTGCCAAATTAATTTCAACTCCTATCAGCACTACACTATATGTCAGGTTTGCCAAGCTGTCACGTTTGCAGTAGCATGTTGTAAGGTCGCTTCTCCCATGGAACTGTGGAGTGTGTTGACATTGCCAACCTTGCTCAGTTAACCATGAAGTTATTAACAGTAGCGGCACCAGGATTCCTTTTCTTCACCCTAGTCTGCAGTTCACTGACCTTCTAATTTCTATTCATATCAATTACAGAATGGACAAAATAGTTATGCTTTGGTAGCGAGAAAATGTTTATATTATATTTCCATTCATTCTCATTGCTGCTGTGGTCGACTTTGCTGCATCCTCTGAGTTAGTGCCTCTCACTGCAGTGTCTGTCCATGCCAGGGTCTTATCTGGGGTGCTATTGGGGAAGGCTCTAATTCTAAGCTCTGATTAAGATTCCATACCTTGCAGGTTGTCAGACTGAGGACTACCATTGCTCACTGACTGTTGGCCAAAACTCTAAACAAGTCCTTCCATGTGGATCGGTGTAATGACATTTTATGTTCTTTAAGCTATCAAGGGAAATAAGCCTTAGAGACAGCCTGCTTGCAAAAGAGAAGTTATAAACTTACATAATGCAAACACGTATGAGGTAGCCTACCACCTCTGCCATATCCTAATAGTTAGAAACAGGTCACAAATACAGCAAACTTACTAAGCAATCTGTAGAGGAACTTTATAAACTGGGAAAAGAAAAACACCCAGTGGCCGTCTATGGACCCATTGACTATCTCCTCCAGGAACCCTTCAACTAAACTAAAAGTTAGACAAAATCCAATTTGACCCCTGCTTTGGCACCAATTAAGGGCCCCAAATCAAGGTGAGCAAATAAACAAAGAAATTAAAGTCTTTGTTCCAGAGATTTAACTTTTATATTAACGAGAGACACAGTTTATAGGTGCTTACCGAAAAATGTCTGTTCTCTTAAAAAACATATTGCACTAACAAAGGAAATTCATTTCTCTGGATTCAAATGTTTATTATTTGGAATAAGAATAAGAGCTATAAGAAGTTTTGGACAGGGGGCTCTTCGTTAATCCACGGACTTGTGGAGAACGTTCCCACGTTACTGGAATATCTGCCTCTAGTGAAGAAGGAATGTTATCTGGACTATCACCACAAGTCAACAGAGGTACTTCCTTGCCTCCCGTCTGCTGTGCACTCAGAGATGGAACGCATTCTCGGCGAAAGCAAGGCCTGGGTCATTAATCTCCTCTGAACATAACTGAACACTGTCCCTTTGACCTTCTATCTCAGCCTGTGGAGGAAATTTGTCCTGCCAGACACCTTGGGAAGCGACAAAAATGCCCCTTCGAACAATTCCCTGTGGAGAATAGAATTGGGTAATGTCTGTAGAGTGAGAAACAAATTGAATTCATTTGACCAAATTGCTATCTGACCAATGACGCTCATCTTAAAGCTGAAGCCCAAGTTTAAAGGCAGGCATAGCAGCAGCAAGATGAATTGCGCTTCCAGTGTGCATGGCAGCCTCGATGCTGACTCTGCAAATACTTCGAAGGTGAACCTCGAGTCAATGTTTTTTTGGAATAGTCTCTGTGTCTCACATTAAAGACAAAAGTAAAACAGAAAGAAAGAAATCTCACTTGTCTGAATCGAAACAATTCTACCCATCTCGGAATGTTTCCTATTGCCAATTGCATAATTTGAAAAATAAAAGGTTTGTTAGATGAAAAGTCTGAAGAACACTTTATAAGTGACATTTTCAAAGTACTGGTGTCTGGATTATTTGTCAAGTGTAAAGTCACTGCACAAAAACAAGTTAGAAAGTATTTTCACACAAGAATCACAAGTAAATTAGGCCACATTTTCTACAAGGAAGTACAATCGGTGTCAGACTGTCAGATCAGGGTGTCTGTCCCTACCTCAGAGCAGAATCCACATCGACACTTAAACCAAATCCCTATTGGCACACGTGTTGGTTTATAAAAAAACTTTCTACACATAGAAATGCAAAACCATGCTTTGCTTTCACAATTCCTTTGATGGCGCCCACACAGTGACAGTCAGCTTTGCCCCAAAGAGGAAGCCCGGTTTCTTGTCATACTATACATCATTGCTTTCCGGGCAGTTTACTATGCCCATGACCTCACAAACGGAAGGCAGTGTGGAAATCCACTGACTTTGACTCAGATCCACCTGGTCTGGAAGGCTGCTTCTAAAAATGTACTTAACCACTTAACCCCTCAGAGCCTCGCTCTCCTCTTTTAGAAAACACTCCCATCATATTATTTGGATAATTATCTGGGCATGTGATATGCCCAGTAAATAGCAACTATTCATGGTAGATTCATAAATAGTATTTTCCTATCTTTGCTACAAGTTGAAGATAAAAGGAGTGTAAGAGACTTCCCTCATCTGGTTTTGACCTTGAGTAATCTTCTGCCTCCAGACATCTTTTAAGAGCTGACAACAAGAGCCAACTGTCTAACCTGAGACAAGCTTTACTCTTTTCAAGGCAATGATTAGAGAAATGAAATCTGGCCATAATTGACAGTTTTAAAGTACTCAGGAAATATTCAGGACAGAGGTTCAGAGGTGAATATAATTCAACCACCTGAGATAACATAAACGGAAGCCATGTCCACACGAGGCCTTTCAGGATCTCAATAACTGGTGGTAAAACTGAAATCCCATTAGTCCTAAAAATGGCAGTTGTATGTTATTGACAAAATCAGAGTTTTCTTCACAGATTTTAAAATCTATTAGGGAATATTTTCTGACTTTTAAGCACTCAGTCAATTCAGACTGAAAGCAACCAAAGGGCAGAATAGAACTGTCCTCCTGGGCTTCCAAGGCTGTAAATTTTGAGGGTAGCCAAGTCTCACCTGTCTTCCATGGAGCAGTTGGTGGGTTCAAACTGCTGACCTTGCAGTTCCTTACTAGCCCAATAATGACCAATATCCACTATGCCACCAGAGAGCCTTGAAACAGAAAAACCTCCAAAAATTCACTGACATTAAGTCAATTCTGACTCATAGCAACCCTACAGGATGGGGGTAGAACTAATTCTATGGGTTCTGAGACAATAACTCAATACAGGAGTAGAAAGCCCACTCTTTCTCGCAGAGAGGCTGGTGGTTTTGAACTACAGACCTTGTGGTTAGCATCCCAACTCATAATCCACTATGTCACCAGGGCTCCTCGAAACAAAAAAGGAATAGTTATTTTCTACTTCAGGGAAAATTGTTTTGTGCAAATTATTGTGTAATTTTACTGTTGATATCCTTCTTTTTTAAAGCTTTTGTTGTAATTTGGTTGAATGTTTTGAGAGCTTATCAGTTTTCCATTCAACAAATCGTACCTATTTTGTTTTATGCCACTGATTGCAACTCCTACAATGTAACAGTTCTCTTCCAACTTCCTCTCAATGTTTCCTGTTTCTATTGTCTTTCTTTGTTATGTCTTTCTGACTTCTGAACTTCTTCCCTGAGAAAATGCTGCCCTTTTGATCCCAAATGGTTGATTGCTCTAAGGAATGGCTAACTCCTTCATGTTATTGTTCATCTAAGGGAGGAGAGTTTTAAAAATTCATGGAAAAATTCTATCATCTTTTTATTCTATTTCTTTATGAACTTTTTGAAGCCTCTTCATACACTTGTCCGTTGTTCAGTGCCAGCTTGATAAGTGATTAAGGTCAAAATTCATGGGAGTTCCTGATCTTTGTTTATAAATTTGATGTTAGTTCTACAGCTTTCTTCCACTTTCCCCAGGACATTCTAAAAGTATCCCTGTCATACGGGTTGGTAGTTTTAGCCAGCCATCTAGTTCTTCTGGTGTGTTAGACAGGGTCCGACAGTCCCCAGTTCAAGAGATGCAACTTCCAGCAATGTGGCAAAGCAGGTCTTGAAGGAACCTCAAGTTACAGTGACACAGTCCACGGGTTAGGTGTCCCACAGATAGTGTAGCTTGCAAATGAAGGCACAGAACAAGAACGGCAGTTGCACACTGGTCCGAAGATCAAACAGCAAGAGAGAGAGAGAGAG